>NC_092211.1:10965669-10999354 GCF_043381705.1 Parasteatoda tepidariorum
CGCAAGCAAAGATATGATAACTTTGCATCCTTTTCTTTGTAAAAATAAGTTAGACTTTTTCTGGTTATTAGCCTTCAAACTTTAATTAATTAACACATTATTTCCGTTCATAAACATAGTTCAAAAAAAACTTTCTTGGTTATTATTTACANCAAAGTGACGTCACTAGAGTGACGTCGGAGGATCGGCGCGGCGAGAGATAGTTCAAAGGAGTGAACCAGCCTCTTTAGCCCTGATATTTCGGTGCAACATCTTTTCACATTTGACAGCTATTACTGATCAGTGATGGTTCTCAGTGCTATCTGTCGTCAATTTTTGTAACTATTTTTCAAAATTTTCGCATGGAAATTTTAGAGTGGTTCGTACTATATGCATTATACACTTACAATGGAACCTAGGGAAGTGTGACTCGCCAATTTTGAAATAAACTAGTGGGATGCATGCCTTATGAGGAATAATTTTAGGAAACATTCATTTCGGCCCATAGAAGGTCCTATCAGAGATAAAAAATAATTTGATACATAGAAAAATCGGTATTTTATTCAAAGCAGACTATGCAGACTATTAGTTATTGTAATTGTCTCATACTCCAATTAATTCGTAATTAATTGGATAATTAATTACTTTCACGCACTATATAATGCATATTTATTGTTAAAATTGATTTTGAAAATTTTATATATCTGTAGTTTTTCCGAAAAACCTGTTAGGTTAATTTTAAAAAAAAACTGACATCAAATGTTTTTAATTTTTTTTTTTCAAAAAACTTTTCAAATTAATTGGAGAATGTAATTGCAAATAAATAAATTAATTGATAATTAACTAGTGATTAGCAAGTAATTAATAATTAATTAATTTTTGATTAATTTAGTAATTAACAAATTTGTTAATTATCCAATTAATTACAAATTAATTGGATTATGAGACAATTACAATAACTAATAGTCTGCATTGAAGTAATAAAATACCGATTTTTCTATATATTGAATTATTTTTTATCTTTCACAACACCTTCTATGGGCCGTAACGAATGTTGCCCCCTAAAATTATTCCTCACAAGGCATACATCCCACTACTTTATTTCAAAATTGGCCAGTCACACTTCCCCAGTTTCCCTTGTTAGATGCAATGCAACGTGGTCATTAAGGGGTGAGGTAAACAAATTTAGAATCTCATTGATGCAGCATTGAGATGCTAATGACCATAATAAATAACAATACAAATCATACTATTACTGCACAGTCTAGTGCTTGTTCGTGAAATTTTAATTGATATAAAGTAATAAAAATTTCATGAACAGAAAAACTAGCCGGTCCCTTTAATTAGTAATTAACTTTTTTAGCGCAATTAATTATTTTGGCCAGGTCCTCAACTTCTCTAAATTAGCCCAATCTTGCTGTCGGGGAAAAGAATAATTTATGCCGACAGACTTTCTTTGGTTCCCACGGTTAGCCTGACGGCAAGGGAACTCTGACCCATTATACGTCCACCACTTAGGATATTTTACGTCAGCACTGTGTTTGGTGCGAGCCGGTTGCGTAATTCTTATCGTCCAGTAATCGATAAGAAATGTAAGATAATTAATCAAATAAAGGAACTTAATTTTAAATTTGTTGCTAATTTTAAAAACAATATTTAAAACTGTGCATAATATGCAAAATCTGTTTTAAGTATAAATTTAAGGGAAATTAAAATATCTATAAATTTCCCCTACTTTAAATATTGGATAAATAGATTACTAGTATAAGTGCCTAAATCAACATTTTCATGCAAACGCAGCTAAGTCAAACAATGTTACGCAAGTTTTATATTTGACAATACTTTAATTCAAAAGAAAATTAAACAAATCATTTTTTATGCATTTTGCCAAGCAAAGATTTTTAACAGTATTTTTCCATTAAAGACAGTATAAGTATTTAACACAATACATTTTATGATGATTAAAACTGCAAACAAAAGATATTTTTAATTTATTTTTATAATGTATATTTTTTGGCTGCCCAATCGCTTGTATTTCTTTTAAATATTAGGAACCAGGAAATTAAATATTAATTTTGAGTTAAAAGCCTTTATTATATTTCTATCTTTCTTTTATCTTGATTTTTTTTTGTCAATATCAAATAGTATTACGTTACTACACACAACTTTAGTTCTCGCGGATTTCTCAAGTCCTTTGTGTTCATAAAACTTTTATCAAAAGGAAATATTTTCTATTTCTTATTTGTTTTTCATTTACCTTTTATATAATGTTTTTTTAATAGCGGCATTAATCTCTTTATTTTTTTTTTAAATATTCTGAACCCGAAAATATAAAATATTGTCCTAAATTGAAAAAGTTATATATTCATCCACTTCTTTTACCTATTTTTGTTATTTTTTTCCGACACCAAATGCTTTGTTAGATATAGATAATAAATATTTGACAAATAACAAATATGTTTCTGATATACAAGAAATAAATATACTGGGATTTAAATAAATCCTCAAGAAAACTCTGATGAAAATAAAATGTATACACATAAGTAGAAGCTTTCTTAAAAAAGAAGAATCGAGGGAAAAAACAGTAATTCCTTATAAATTTTATCTAAAAAAAAATATTTCAATTCCTTTTTTCTTTTGGATTTTTTTCCAGATTTACGGCAGTTTGGGAAAGAAATGGGATATTTATCAAGAAAAATCTCCCACTTTATTACCGAGGAGTGTTTGAGAAAGGAGTCATTTGGAGCTTATTTGTTATGGAACTGAACAGTACTCACTTTTATTATGTCTAAAAATAACTCCAAGAAGAAAAATTATTCCCACGTGTTATTTTTAACATTTCTTCACTGTTTATCCTTCAGTCTTCAATTCTTCTAAAAAATATTATTTTTACCAAGCAGTTGAAATTTTAAAAAAATTGAGCTAAATCGAATGATATATGAATATTAGAGAAAAATGTCAAAAATATTTCTACTATAATCTATAAAAATATTTATAGATGCAGCACTTTATAGACAGTAAAAACCAGTCTTTCTCTTAAAGGCACCACTTTTTACTTTTACTAATTTAAATTATTACTTCATTTTACTTGAATTTTTACAAATATATTAAAACTATATGAGAGAAACATGAACGATTCTATCGTCATTTTCAGAAATATTTTGATATCTTTTAAACATAATAAAAAATTTATGGATACTGTTTACACACTGTAGAAAATTCTGAATCAAATTACGATATAAGACACCAACACTTTAAGTGCATCATTCGTAAAACCCATTTTACCGTAAAATCTATTTTTACCACAAAATATTATACCGCCATTTTTACAGTAATATTTACTTTTAAAAAAATTTATAAATGATTTTAAGATAATTATTGTTTTTAAAATTACAGTATAGGGGAGAGTGGGGTCNATTTTGATATTTTTTAAACATAATAGAAAATTTATGGATACTGTTTACACACTGTAGAAAATTCTGAATCAAATTACGATATAAGACACCAACACTTTAAGTGCATCACTCGTAAAACCCATTTTACCGTAAAATCTATTTTTTCCACAAAATATTATACCGCCATTTTTACAGTAATATTTATTTTTAAAAAAATTAATAAATGATTTTAAGGTAATTATTGTTTTTAAAATTGCAGTATACTGTATAAAATTACAGTATATTGTACAGTATAAGTACTGGCATCTTGAGTGTCCGTACTTTTTATCGTAATTTGGTTCGGAATTTTTTACAGTGTAGCCTAGGATGTTTGACATTGGTTTACAAGGTTGTTTTTTACTTAAATTGCAAACGTTCTCTATTTAATAATGATTTTTGAAGAATTTTCAAACCTTCTTACTTAGAGACTGCTAGATCTTCTAGAAGGAAAATCTTACAAAAATGATTTCGTTTTTATACCACAGTAGTATTTAAATATCTAAAGAATTATCAAATGTTAGAGTTGTGTCTAATTATTTACAGATAAAAATCTGACCTTAAAGTGTAAAATGAATTAAATATTACATAAACTGAACTGCATTTATACAATTTAACTTTTGATTTGTTTGTTTCTTACTGTTCTTCATAATTTTTTTTTATTTTTCGTATTGTTCACCTTATCAATCTTCGCTGTTACAGAGATATCTGCTAAAATCCTTGTTTCAGTACAATGAGTTAAACCTCCATTATCAACAATTTGATAAAAAGAATTTTAAAGAAAAGCTGAAAGCAATTTAAAATGGAAAATAAAAGTAAACGATTAGCTATGTGGCTGTTATTTAAATATCACAACACAAGAAATTCAAATATATATTTCAATGACAGATGGCAAAGAAATCGAAAACCGAAATAAAAAAGAATAATAAACAATTATCAAACAGCAGCGGTCGCCATAGCAACGCATGCAATGATGACGCATGCGCACTGTTTACTATTACTCTTCAACACAGTTGAGAAGCGTAATGACGTCCAAATAAGGTGCGCATGTCATCAAACCCAAAACAACACTCTTTTTGCCAATAGCTGAAATTTGAGACTCAAGTCCGGAGAGTTTGGTAAAAATCTACTTCACTATGAATTAAACGAAATAAAATTTAAATCCTATTAGGTGAAAGATAAAAGTGTAAATCAATCAAAATTATTTAGACAAAAATTTACAACCATATTAACAAAAATATTACTCGGGTGAATATTATGATAAAATTACATCTTATAACAAACTTAATTTATCAATTTTGAATTGATAAGTTAACTATAGCCTTGTGACTTTTGAAGAAGAAGGCAGAAGAATTTCAAAACTTCGGAAAAATCGATATTAATAGAGGAATAAGTTGTGTTTTGATTCATAAAATCAAAAACGAAGTTTATTTCGTTAAGTTGAAAATTCGGTTAAAAAGGTATGCAAATGATTTGTATGCATCATTTGTAAGAATCTCCTTACTTCATGAATATTCACTAAAAAGCTTTCTTGTAATGTGATACTTGTGTATGTGGAAGTGCATGTTTGCTTTTAATGGTATTTTGTACAAATTTACTTTGTGAATTTATTTTTACTATTATATTTTTTTAACTTGAAGGGTAGTTTTAACTATAGAAAAATATAATTAATATTTAACATTTACTAATTAATAATCTTAATACTTTACTTGGATTCGGTAAAACTTATTTATCTAAAGTAAGTTAAAGTTGGACTCTCAGAAAAATCGTTTCATCTAACGATTCCACAGTTGCAAAAACAACAAAAAACTATTTTTGTCAGTGAAAAATATATCACACGGTTGATTTTACATGCATGTTCTGTTCCTTCTTGTAACCATGACCAAGCATAAGTTCCCTTTTGTAATCCTGGCCAAACATAAGTTCCTTCTTGTAACCCTGGTCAAACATCAGTTCCTTCTAGTAACCCTGGCCAAACATAAGTTCCTTCTTGTAACCAATTCCAAGCATAAGTTCCTTCTTGTAATCATGACCAAGCATAATTTCCTTCTTGTAACCTTGGCCAAACATAAGCTTCTTCTCGTAACCCTGGTCAAACATAAGTTTCTTCTTGCAACCATGACCAAGCATAAATTCCTTCTTGTAACCCTGGTCAAACATAAGTTCCTTCTTGTAACCTTGGTCAAACATCAGTTCCTTCTTGCAACCCTGGCCAAACATAAGTTTCTTCTTGTAACCAATGCCAAACATAAGCTTCTTCTTGTAACCATGACCAAGCATAAGTTCCTTCTTGTAATCCTGGCCAAACATAAGTTCCTTCTTGTAACCCTGGTCAAACATCAGTTCCTTCTTGTAACCCTGGCCAAACATTAGTTCCTTCTTGTAACCAATTCCAAGCATAAGTTCCTTCTTGTAACCCTGGCCAAATATAAATTCCTTCTTGTAACCAATTCCAAGCATAAGTTCCTTCTAATAATCATGATCAAGCATAAGTTTCTTCTTGTAACCAATGCCAAACATAAGTTTCTTCTTGTAACCATGACCAAGCATAAGTTCCTTCTTGTAATCCTGGCCAAACAAAAGTTCCTTTTTGTAACCCTGGTCAAACATCAGTTCCTTCTTGTAACTCTGGCCAAACATTAGTTCCTTCTTGTAACCAATTCCAAACATAAATTCCTTCTTGTAACCATGACCAAGCATAAGTTCCTTCTTGTAACCCTGGTCAAACATAAGTTCCTTCTTGTAACCCTGGCAAAACATCAGTTCCTTCTTGTAACCATGGCCAAACCTTACTTAAAACAGTTATTAAAAAGCCTCTCTCCGCTTGATCGAACACTAATATTGAAGGTATAGAAACAGAGGAATAAAATTCGAAGTACGCTTTTAATCTTTTTTGAACAATTCTCACGGCAACATCTTTCGAAACGTATAAAATACAAGATTAATTTGAGATATAAAATGTTAGGTAATTTAGATTCTCTTTTAACTTTTTCTGATTAAGTTATACCAATACAGTTCTGCAAGCAAAGGTTTTTGTACAATTAGCGCTTAGAGAACTTTTTAGCATCGTTCATAAACAACCGAATTTTCTTCATCAATAAAATTAAATTTAAAAAAATATAGAAATGTGTAATTTTAAAGTACTGACTCAAAACTACGAATCATAAAACTCTATTGCCTGGAAGCTTTTGGGATTTTTTTAAGCTTTTAGGTTCTAAAGCATTTTTTTTTTCTTGATAACATTAAAGAAACCAATTTAGATAGCTAGCAGACACAGAGATATTTTATGGGAAGTTAAAAAAGTTATTTCTAAAATGTATCGGAAATTTTTTCTTGTGTCTATATTCTACTGTTATTTCCAACAAATTGTTCATATTATAAATTTCAAAAAAACTATTTTTTACCTCATACAAATTCCGCATATTTCCATGAACCTTAATAATTTTAAGTTTCTAAGCCCAACAGTTTTTCCGGAGGAGAATAAAAAAAGAAGCAAAAATATGAGAAACACATAAAATTCCAATAATTTTTAAGCAAACTGAATCTCTTTTTAAAAAAAAATAATTGCCCATGTTACGTTTATAAACAATTATTGCCCTTTTCGCACTTCAAATTTCAACTCTGTATTTGCATTCATGCGGCCTGCAGAGCATCGCGTGGTGTACTCTTTAATTTCTCGAACTAGATATCAAATCTTATTTTTTACAGCACTTCCAGCGTACCATCTGTACACTTTTCTATACAATTCTTAATTTTATTTTAATAACCGTCGTTGAACAGCCGACCCAATCTTGGGTTTACGACTACTAATGTTCATTTCCGGAGTCTTGTAATTTTTAACCCAATCCAGAAGACAAGGGAACTCTTGGTTTATGTATTGGGGGAAATTTGCTTTCGTGAGATAATTTTTGATGGACCTAACCAACATTTGCTTTACATGGAGAGGAATACCACGAGATCCTCCCACATTTAGCCTGTCGGCAAGGGGACTTTAACCATTGATCTGTCTACCATTGAGGATATTTCATGTCAGCACTATGGTGTGGGCAAGCCAGATGCTGAAGTCGTATCGACCATCCATGGCTGGGATATGAACTCGGTTAACCTCGTTGGAAGGCGAACACTCTATCCCCTGAGCCATCGTGGCTTTCTACCCACTTTCGTAATTTCCAATTTCTGAGTCTTATAGTTTCTGCGCAGTAAAACAAAGTTTAACAATAAATTACAATATTTTACACAATTTTCTATTTTTACAGCTATAATTTTTAAATATAAAGCAGAATTTCGAAATTTTGATCAATTTGAAATTAACATTTCATTATAAATCGTTTTATTTATTTTTCAATATTTTTAGTTTATATTTAAAAAGAGTTATTTGGAATAATATAGAATAGAATAATAGTAATGAGTTACAATAGAATAATAACTTCATTGCCATAGAATAGAATATTAATACTTATTTACTAACTATTAATACTTATTTACTAACTATTAATACTTATTTACTAACTATTACTACTTATATACTAAAAAAAAACATTCTTTCAAAAAAAAAAAACAATTATTCAAAAAAAACAAAAAAACATTTAAACAATTGACGCAGGAACAAACGAGAAAAATAGGATGTTTTCATTAACTTTCTTCCTATAAGACGTCAAGATTCCGCGTCGAAAAAGTGTTTAGATTTGGTTACTTTCAATTTTGGCGAGAAGATTATAATATCAAAGACCGGCGTAAAAAACTTATTTGCATACATTAAGCGAGAAATTCGTGCACCTTTTTTCTACTTAGAAAAGTAAAAAAAGAATTGTGTCAAAAATGGAAAATACATCTTTAAAAGGAATTCTTTAAAATCCAAAGCATTGCTCGAAATAAATTCCATTTCACTTTGTAAATAAAAATTTTCAACCTGGTTTTCAAGTAAAATATTATCATATATTTTACTAGTGTTCTTTTTATTCTTTAGGATGAAGGAATTTCTCTTTATAAAATGTTACCGAGATTTTCAATTCAAAATGTTTTTTTTTACATCTGAAAGAATAATATTTTGATGCTAACAATTTTTATCTAAAAAAAGTTTTTAAACTATATAATGGAAAGAGTTTTATATGGTTATACTTTAATGTGGTTTTCGCTAAAGAAAATAAAATATTTGTAATTGGTTTCATAAATCTGTATAATAAATGAAAAGATATGCATTTTTTCAATCATTTTTAGGTGTTTTGAACAAATTCAAAAATAATTTATGAGGAAAATTCCATGAACCTGATGATGATGAAATACTTTCCTTTCTGTCGAACTATTGCTTTATAGCAACAAAAAGTCTGCATAGTTTGAAAGATTTTTAGCTATATAATGAAATAAAACAAAATATTGTAAAAAAAAATATTATTAAGAAATAAGAACAATATATGGTGAGAGTAATTTGAACAATGTCAACATTCATCTGTGAAAAGATACCACAACGTAGAGTCGAGTTAAGATGTCTTATATACTAGAGAATTGGAATTATATCTTTGTAGTGGTATAGATACACTACAGTACTACCCCACCAGAATTATATCAGTGATAGAATTCGGTGAACTTATACCACTAGTTGATTCATTGCTATTTTGAGAGAAGCCGGGAGAGCTACATTAAGATCACCGCAATTTTTAAGTGCTGTTCGTGAGGTCTGTATTAAGTTCACGGTCGTGGTAGCTCCTGTGTTACCATTAACAGTCGAGTGTATGCAGGCCGACGTTGCGTGTGATCGAGACTGAATAGCAACAGTTCGAGGAGAGGGATGATATCGCATTCTCAAGTAGCAAGTCAACTGTTCAAAGTAGATCATCCATCGAAGTTGGCGTGTTCAAATCGAAGTGAGAGTTTCTGTCAATGAAGACGTGTTCACTTCACGTCCGGGTCACCAATGTGGGGAGAGTCATATCGACAATGTCAACATTCGTCTATGTACTCCCACATAGAATCGAGTTAACGTGTCTTATATAAGAGATAATTGGAATTGTATTTTTGTAGTGGTAGACGCACTGCAAATGTAAAAATTAATATTTCCAACGTAATGCCAATTGTACAGCTCCTCTTTGATTATAACCTTCTCCCTGAATGGCTTGCGGTTAAGCAAGTGGGCCTAACTGCTTTCAAGTTGAATTGTGTAGCATGAAAAATGCTTTTTTTTACATGAAAATATGTGCTTCTTGTCCATTTGAGGCAGAAAATAACGAATCAATAGTTACTTTAGTTTACTACGCACCGTTTATCCACCTGTTCACATTTTAGCTTGAGACTTTGCATGTTTCAACTGCACACAGTAACGATTTTCAGGCAAAAGTAAGGCGCGCGATTGTGGCTAACTAGCAGGACTTGGGGGAAGATTTGTATAAGTATTAATGCTAATGAATGGTGAAAAGTTGCACTTAAAAAAAACGCTCCTGAAGTTTTATCACTCACAGAACATAACACTACATAAATACTCGACACTACGTAACACTACATAAATACTCGAAAATTGAGTACTTAAGGAATATTTTACTTTAAAGTAATACGATATACTTTAAGAGAAAATAAAATGAAAGAAGAATTCTCGAAAATTCTAGACATATCTAGTCTGTAACCCTTTAACCTTACTAATCTAGTCTGTAACCCTTTAACCTTACTAATCTAGTCTGTTACCCTTTAACCTTACTAATCTAGTCTGTAACCCTTACCAATTTTTTTGAAAAAAAAATGCAAAAAATCAACATATTACAATATAAGTACAAGAAACTAAAACAAAACATAATACACAAGTTCTAAGTCAAAATTTTAATTGTTTTATGCGTAAAAAAATATTTAATTTACCATCAGTTTACTGTCCCGAATTATTTCGGGCAAATGAAAAAAGTTAAATATGAGTCTTTGTATAGGTTCACATCTTCATCATCTGAAAAATCATCTGCATTACTTTCACTTTAGCTGACGAACGCCATTTTTTAAAATATTTTTTCTGAGTAAATTCATCAGCCGTTGTATATACATCTGTACAAAACACGTCTGCATTCCCACAAACATCAAAACTCCCAAACAAAACTTGGTAAACCTCCAATCACAGCAGATGATTATTATTTTTCGTTTTGCTTCCGGCCGATGAAAAACGTGATAAAACAAAACATATTGACGAATTCTGTTATGACCGAGTTTACTCGGGATAATAAATGTTTGCAATATATACATACCCGGTCGGGATAACCTGGGCGGTAGGGCGCTGGACCCATGTCCAAGAAGTCGTGGGTTCGATCCTCCCTTGCCGAAGACTCCCTGTGTAGTAAATGGTGACTGATGCAAGTTAAATCTGTTGAATCTCAAAGTCCTCCACGTTCCCATAACAAATCAATACCTCTGGGGTATTGATCCAGGAGTTTCCTTGTCTTCTGGATTGGATTCAAAATTACAAGGCCACGGAGTTGAGCATTAGTAATCGTAAACCCATAAAATTGGATCGGCTGTTTAATGACGGCTATAAAATAAAATAAAATATATACTAGTACTTACCCGAGGGATAATCAAGGAAGCTGTTAGAAAAGAAACGTGATCAATCATTAAATTTTATATCAATTCTTTCAGTGTAACTTAAATTGCTCTGAATTACTGAAAAATTATGTATTTGTTGTGCAATATTGATTGTCAAGTAAATTCCCCCACATTTAATTTTTTTTTGTAGAGTTAAAGTGAGTTAGTATTCCAGTTTCTCCATTAATTTCTTTTTCGCTTGACGCAATTTTTCAAGCAAATTTTAGTTTTATCGCTCAACTGGATGTTCTGACCGACCCACATCTTTGAAGTCAAATTTTCATTTTTAACCTTGGTTCAGAAATATTTCGTTCAGATACGCTACCCTCTCCATATACAGCACAAATGGCACGAGAAGCTCTTGTGGCCTTAAAATCTTGATTAAAAGCGAAAAGAGAAGGTTACAAAAATGCGCACTTTTTTCTATTTGATATTCCATTTTAATTAATTTTAAAATATATAGAATTTTTTTCATGCCAGACATCTTATTTTCGCGATAATTAATATCGAAACACGTTCATTTAATCGTATGAACAATTCGCTGACATGCATTAAAATAAATATAATTTTAGAATTTTTAAATATTTTCAAAAATGATAAATTCTTTCGAATGTAGATTTGAAACTAAATAGCGTTATTCAAAAGAGATTACAATTGGGAATTTCTGAGAAAATGCATCTGCAGAAATTCAGAATTCTGTCAATAAAAAAAAAACCCTTTGTATTTTTAATGCATTTTACATTTTAGCAATCATGCACCAATCTATTAAGTGCAGGTTCTTGTTTTGAATAGTATTGAAAAATATAATTTACTTTTAATTTTTATAAAAACTTCAGCTAGTTTTTCTTAAATTTCAAATTTGCTGTAATATGATTCGAAACAAAGACAATAAACAATGACAACTTAAAAAAAACTTTTATGATGTCGTTGACTTCATGTAAACTAATTGCTTAACTTTTTTAAACATACCTGATAGACAATAGAAAAAATTAAAATTGGGCAAATTTATTTACCACCCTTAGTAATTTTTGACCTAATAAAGCTAACCAAAAGATTTCATTCTTTCAGTTTTCCTTAAAAGTGTTATATTGAAATATACATAACATATTTCCTAACATTTAAAAACCAAATGATTGTCTTATTTAATACTTTTTCAATAAATCATTAATATAATCTGTAATCTCTTTGTACCATAACCTTGAATTGAGTACAGAATAAAATCTATTTTTAGAGATTCCCTTTACATCTGCCGAACAAATTTCATATTTCATTTTATAACCGTCGTTGAACAGCCAGCCCAATCTTATGAGTTTACGACGACTAATGTTCATCTCCGTAACCTTTTAATTTTGGACCCAATCCAGAAGACAAGGAAACTCCTGGATCAAGTATGGGGAGAATTTTACCTTCGTGGAGGATTTTTCGATGGTGCTAACCCGCATTTGCGTTACATAGAGAGGAAGACCAAGAGAACCTCCCACGGTTAGCCTGACGACAAGGGGACTCTAACCAATGATCCATCCACCACCGAGGATATTTCGCGCCAGCACTGTGGTCGGATGCGGAATTCGTAACGACCAGCCATCGTGGGATTCGAACCCGGTTTACCTCATTGGAATGCAAACGCTCTATCTCCTGATCCTCAAGCCGAACTCATTGCCATAGAATTCAAAAACTGTTAATGGCAGCTGATGTTCTGATTTTATTAAAATTCGTTATTATTTTTAATGTTTTCTTGGTTCTGCCAGCACATTAGAATTCGTAAGTCTAGGAAAAAGAGCCTTGGCACTGAATTTAATCAATTAATGCCCAGTACATGGATTCCTTAACTCTCCTTATCAAAAACTATGCTAACGCGCGCAAAAGACTCGCATTTTTGATTTTTCTTTTTTTTTTTGAACTGACGAGTCTTGTAGGGCTTAGCCCTGCAGTCACACCCTACCACCCATTTTCTAAATTTAATAATTTATATATGCGCAAAAGTGAATTCATTTTTCACTTGGAGCTCCATATGATTCCATATTTCTGAAATAAAATATTTTCATTATTTATCTAATTTAATTCTTCATTAAAGCAGTTCCTATTGTTTAATATCTGCATCTTTCTTGCCTATTGGAATAATATATGCACAACTGAAAATGCGCCAATCAACATCCTCTTCAACGAATGGTGAATTCAACAGCTATCTCCTTCAATCAACAAATTTAAAATCAATTAGTCAATCAGAAAAATAAAAATGAATCGTCCTTAACTTTTGGTTTAAATCGGGTTATTTAAGGCTTAAAAAAATCTCAAAAGTATTACATATACATTACATTACATTACTGTCGAGCATATTAGTTGAACCTAATTAACCTAATTAATGACTAAATCGTCAATTTCAATCACGTTTAAACGGAAATTGACTAGACATAGAACATATGTGACTATCACTAACAAAACATAAAATAATCCCATACAATTCTGCTACAGTTGACAAATAATATGTAACATTGTTCTTGTTCATAGTCCATTGAAAATGTATATTTCTTTATGAATCGCTATGTATGTTATCAAGCATATTATCAATAGTAATTAAAGAACAAGAACTTAAACTTCAAGATTGTGGTTATCCATCTCTATATTAAAAGGTGAAGATTTTAAGGATGGCAGAAAATGTATGCTTGTTCAATAGTAAATACGCTTTAACGTCTGATTTCATAACTTGAAATATTCATCATCATCATAATTGGGCAGACAGCCCAATATGAGCCAATGCCTTCCTCTGAAGATTTCTCCATGACGACTTCTGATTTATCTTTGATTTCCAATTCTTTTCAATAATTGCAAGAAGAGCAGCGAAGGTTCAGTGGATGGAGCGTTCGCCTTCCAATAAGGCGAACCGGGTTCGAATCCCAGTCGAGGCGAATTCCGCATCTGGCTTGCACCGACCACAGTGCTGACATGGAATATCCTCAATGGTAGGCGGATCATGGGTTAGAGTTCCCTTGCCGTAAAGATAACCGTGGGAGGTTCTGGTGGTCTTCCTCTACATGTAACGCAAATGCTGGGGCACCAAGTAAGGTAAGCCAAGCAGTGAAGGAACACTACCCAGTGAAGGAGCATTTCATACATATTGATTAAAAATAAGAATTTGAAAATTTTTCTTTAGATTGATTGGTAACAATAGCTTACTGCCAAACAATCGGAAGTCATCTAGCAATGCTTTGGATTACCTGGTCAAATAGACTTCTCTAGAAAAATTTTTGAATTTGTTATTATTTCTACAACGCCTTGTTTCTTTGAGAATATTATAAGGTGAGTGTTTGTATTTATATGTTTGAAGTGGAATTAATTGCATGTAATAATTTTATTTTTCTCACTGCGAAAAAGAGAAATCAAAATATAGTTATTGAAGTTGCGTTTTATTTTTTTAAGCATCATAGCATAATAAAGTACTGAGATAAGGGGGTGTTTATTCACTGGATCACCAAACGATGAAAAACCAGTGAAGGAACAAGTGTTCCTTTACTGGTTTTTTTTCTAAGTTAATGAAAATAAAAGATAAACTTTAATTTTCTTGTACCTTTAGTGATGTTCCGCATCAAAAGTATGTTAAAAATACGAAAAACAACTTCTAACCAGTGAGGGAATAGGCATGTTCCTTTACTGGACATAGATTTCCCAGTGAATGAACAGTATGTGTTAATATGTTGACACTTTAATTTTTAATTCATGATTACAAAAAAAAGTTAACATTTTCCAAGTATTTATATGTTATAATCTCAAGAATAGGCTTGTTTTTAAATATTTGTATGACATATAAATTCATAAAGAGCATTAAAAAAAAGCCAAAATTAAGTGTTCCTTTACTGGGTGTTCATTCACTGGTACGAGCTGTTCCTTCCCTGGGTCTTCTCACTACTTGTTATTTGAACCTCCAAAACTTTAAAACAATATTATGTAAGTTCTCTACAATTTTTTTACATAATTTGCAATTAGTAACAAATATGTTGACACCGTCATTTAACTAAAATTACGTATTTCGAAATTAATATGATTTTTTTTAAAAGGCAATCGAAGCTTAAGTGTTTCATGTCCTTCACTGGTTAGTTTGCCCTATTCTCCGCAAAATCTTTCTCTCAAATATTGTAATACAATTTTCTTCCAGTTTTGTCATTGTCCAAGCTTCAGAAACGTACGTCAAGACTGGCCGGACAAGAGTTTTGTAGATCAGGAACTTTGTTTTTCTAGATTTAATAAATCTTCTCAGCCTTTAAACAGCCCTATTTGCCAAATAGAGTCGGTTTTTTTTATTTCAGGAGTAATTCTGTTGTCAATTGTAATAATTGATCCTAAGTAAGTAAAAACTTAAAATATTATCTGGTCTAAAAGTGACGATAGCAATTTTCATTGAAAATAAAATGAAAAAAGTAATAATTTCCCTCGAGAATAAAGTTTAAAATTTTTTTTCTGAAAGTAAAATTAAAATAATCAAGCAAAAAAAATAAATGTAGAACCATTTCTCTGGAAAATAAAGCTCTGGCTCTTTTTCTTTTATAATTAAAAAGGTCGGGGAGTTTTGCCAGATTTCGTGCAAAAATTGTATTAATCGCTCATCATTGGATTCAACTGGATAGCCAGAGCGAGTTAAAATTTCCCTCTTTAAGTTAGGCATACCAATCAGGAGCAGCGGTTAGAGAACTTGCTTGAAAGAACTTGCTATCTTTCTATTCACAGCACAAATGTCACGAACAGCTTTTACGGTTTTAAAAATGTGTTTTTGTGGTTCAAGCAAAGAGAAAAATGTTTCAAAAATGCTCATTTTTCACTACTTGACATTAAAAGCAAATGTAATAGGAATAAACTAACAGTAGAATATTAACTTATCATTCAAGTGTTTGAAAATGACTCTATTAAATCATGTGTAATTCCAAGATTTTGACAGCACAGTTTACTGAGCTACTCTAGATAAGAAACTTTAGAGGGTGGGTCTGATATATTATCTTGACCCCAATGAATCTAAAATTTGAGCTAATAATCAGGAGGGGGAGAAATAAAATAACACTATTATAATATATTTATTTCTATGACTGTTATATGGCTTCGAATATATTTTAAGATTTACTTATGATAAAAAATATACGAATATTAAAATCCTCCCACTTTCATTAGAGCTTGAAAACAACAGCTTTTAGTATTTTTAAGACAAGAAATAACAAAAATAGAAACAATAATCGAATAGAGTTTTGAATATTAAAGGGGGTGATATTGTTACGTCTTGAAAGATTACAGTTTGCTTTTGAGTTAAGAAGTTTCCATTACATTATTTACTCTATAGCTTTCGATTTATTTTGTTCGAAAACAATAGAAGCACGTATCGAAAATTTTAATACAAAACTAAAATTTCGGAATTAGAAACTTAGTAAGCAAAATTGAAACAAAAGTGCTTAGTAAAAAAACGGTGAATTAAACAAAACATGCATGAATAATTTGCAGAAAGAAAAGTTTGAAACAGAATTAATTAATAAAAAACTCTTTTTTAAAAAATTTGTTTCAGAAAGAAAGGTAAGCAAGAAGTAATTTTTACTCAATTCGCCTGTGTCAATTAATCTGTATTTTAACAATTTTATTTTTTCTAATCATGCAAATTAATTAATGCATATCCTAATTTAAATTAAAATATACGACAAAAAAATGTACTTTATCTGAGTAGCTGTCGCTTTTCTTTAGTGATGTGTATATTTAAGATGAGCTCTTTCGTATATTATTAAATTAAAAAATATCCGAATAATTTATGTAGTGATAAATAAAAGAGGTTAAAGAGTAATAAATGAAATAAAAACATGAAATTATTTTGAGCTGCAAACTCTAATTGCCTTATTTTCAATTTGGAAATTTGATGTTTAAAATTGCTTAATTTAAGATACATAAAAATTTCATACATTACATTTCAAACAAATTACGATGATTATGAAATTAAATTTAGGAAAAGAACTAATAACGGAAAAATAACTCAATTTAAAAAATAACAACTGGAAAAAAAACTTTTTTCTCAAAATGCATGAAGAGCTAAACTAATTAAAGAAATAATATGAATAGTAAAGGTAGAATAATCAAAGTTTATAATATTAGAAAAGCAGGCTTTTAGCCGCTCCCTTAGCTTAATTACTGGACTTTTTTGACATTTTTGCTATGAATTTGATTATGCTTACTTTTCTTACTCTTTTTTCTTCCCTACAAAGCCCATGTGATATGCTTATAAACTGAAAAGTTGAAATTTATTAGATCGGGCATGATTCTTAGTGGAGTAACTTCACGAATTAAAGGAAAAATACAACAAAAAAATCCAATCCAATCCTAACCTATACAAATTTATTTTTGAAAAAGAAAAAAAAACTTGTACTAATGAATAATGATTTAGCAGCCGCCCTATTTTGGAATTCAGTTACATTAAATTTATTATTACTGTAAAGTATGATACACATAAGAGTAAAAATATTTACTTTTACCATACAAAATGAAGCAAGAATCATAAAATTTAGAACGTACCTATACAATATTTCTTAAAATAAAATTAGTTTGAAAGTCAAACATATACACAGCAACGAGAGAATAATATAAGAGTTCGAAATAAGCAAAAAAATACCGAAGTTAACAGATATTAAATTTTATAAAATTATGTTATAAAATTGCTTAACAAAATAGAGATATATATGTAAATTTTAAAAAAACATATATAATCATCATTTTACAACTAAAAACATAGATGCATTTCATAACAGCTTATTTGAATTATTTGTCGAATCAATAAGAGAAGATTTAAATTATTTTTACGGAATAATTATTCGTGATCTATTAGTAAATAGGATTGAAACTTAATTGATATTAAATAGGCTATGATCAGTATGTTAATTCAATTCGACTAGAACTCGAATTTTACCAGTACGTAGTATGTAAACAAACCGCATTCTTAGCCGGCATATTGCCACTATATTGAAACTGCACAATTATTCATTTTAAAACTTCAAATAATGGTCCGGTAGCATTTTTATACATTTGAAACATTCTCCACCGTTATTTCACACAATTTAGTTGAATAGTTTAAATTTACAATAATTATTCATCAAATTTGCGGTGCTCCGAAAAACACAACACTCTCGGATTACATTCAACTCTCACTTTTGACGATTCGGCAGCTCTTGAGTTATAAACTAAACTACATTCAGTGGCGTGACAGCTCGTAGAGGGCCGAGGCCTACTGTGCCCGTCTCAGTTTTCTTGACCTTGGGCTCTGGGGTGCAGGAGCAGATGTTCCGGTCAGGTGGTCAGCCGAACGCGGAACCCCAGTGTTTAGCTCCTAAGCATGCTTGGTACTCATCTATCGACCCACTGAAGGGATGAAAGACTGAGTCAAACTTGCCCGGCCCGAGAATCGAACCAGGGACCTGTGGCATGACAGCGCGAAACGCTACCGCTCACCCACCGGGCGTCAGCTCTTGAGTTATGTTTGATTAATTTTGAGAATAATTTCGTGACAAAAATCACGTGATTTGTAACGCAGCACGAACTTTGAAATATATGACTGAACTCGGAACCTCATAGTGGTTTGGAAGGAAATTGTTAACTGGAATGAAGAATAGATTATCGAAAATAAAGTGACTAAAGGAGCCGACTGGCTGCATGGTGGTCAAGGAGTTGGTCTCGTGCCAGGAAGATCCCGGAATCGAATGCCATTTCGCACATGGGTATAATTTATCTCTCTGTTCTATCTATTTTTCTCGTGTTGTCAGGATGACATTGATCTACCTGTACGATGCCCACGATAGAATGATAATAAGTAAAGTTAGATACTACTAGCATTTTATTTATTTGGTAAAAATTTGAATGATGAAATATCTCTCTAATTTTAACAAAATTCGAAGAATTGACGATTGTTAGATTGACGAAAAATTCGCTCAGAGCATATAACAGGAAGCGGTTTCGTCAGAAACGAAAAAAGTTTCGTGATCTTCGCGTATTCATTGTGAATTTGTATTTATTGTGATTCCATTGCCCATAAAGGGAGTAAAAAACTTCTGAGATTGGTGTAGTTAAATTTTAACATCAATTATTGGTGTTATTTAACGTTTAGGGTCAATTTGAACGTTTTTTGCCATTTCTTATGTTATTCTTAAAGACATGCGTGAGCTTCGAAGTTCATATTTTTTTTTACTCTTCCTGAATTGTATCTAAGTATACTATATCGAAATTTCATACCTTTCTGCTGATTGGTGAACAAAAATAATTACGGAAGTACCTAAAACAGCCAAAAGAGGTCATTTTGACCCTTGTAAGAAAAACGTTCATTTTTGAAGTTTTAGACCATTTTCTTGATTTTTCAGTACTGCAAACATTATGAAGATGAATTGAAGAACAGAAATTAAGGTTCACCTTTAAAAAAAATTTTACCAGCAACATTTTTCGTGAAATTATATTGTATCTTATATTCGATTACCGAAGTAGCTTAGTTTACTATGCTACTTCAGAAATCGAATTCGGAGCGTTCGTTCCTACTGAATTATAATTTCGTCATTGCGTCTGAAAGAAACCAGGTACAGTCCCTGGCCAAATTATTAGACGCACTATAAGATTGTATGTGACATCTTAACTATCAGGTAATACTATACAGCTTTATTGTTTTTACACGATTGAAACCATTTTTGCACTTGTTTACGTTCGTGTATGAATTGTCTAAATTAGAGGATATATAATATAAATTCAACGATTGGTTAAATTAGACGATATATTATATAAATATAGAATATTTATTATATCAGTTATTACATTAGTATATTATGATAAATAGACCAAATTATTCGACCTACTGTAGTGTTTTAATAATGACACGTTTTGCACGAGTTTATAGGCAATACTTTTATATTCAAACATGCATGTCATGGGATTTTATTCAGGAGATTTTTTTATATACTTCCCATTTGTATTTATTTTTAACCTTTTGCATTATAATGATAACCCATTGATACACGAACATAAACAAGTGCAAATCGTCTTCAGTCGCGTAAAAACAACAAAGTTATATAGTATCATCTGAAAATTAGGATTACACATAGAATTTTAAAGTTCGTCTAACCATTTGGCTAGGGACAGTACATACTGATTATAAACGGTCATATCAGTTATAATCCTGTACAATATAGTATTGTTAGGAATTACCATGTAAGCAATAATAAAATTTTATTGCATGAAGTTCAATCCACATAACTTTGATTGCAACTGATATAAAGTTCAAAGCATATTTTTCGAAACATATTATTTATGTAAGTTGAAAAACCGGCGAATAAATTACGACCTGGGAAAAATATAGTAAATATCTAAGTAAGTAAATCTGCAGGCACATCGGAATTACCGTCTTTTGCCTCAATAAAACTTGGAGAGGATTTTGTTGTTGTTGTTGTTCATTTAGGTCGCACTAGAGCTGCACAATGGGCCATTGGCGACGGTCTGGGAAACATCCCTGAGGGTGATCCGAAGACATGCCATCACAATTTTGATCCTCTGCAGAGGGGATGGCACCCCCGCTTCGGTAGCCCGACGACCTGCACGCGAAGTCGAGCACTTTACGGTAGAACAGTTTAACGAGGAAACTTGGAGAGGAATTTTTTCGGAAAAGATTACAGTACATTTGAACAAAAGAAAATGTCCTCCTAATTTCTATGCCAATTTTTCGTCATGATATTCATATTTTGCATTGTAAATGAAATTTAAATACTTACAATTTTGATAAAAAGTTAGAAACCAAAAATAAGCAAAACGAAATTTTAAGGAAATGTATGTTAGCAAAAACGGCACTTCATCAGGGGACACAATGTCTGCAAACACCTTGGAGCATTTCTGTAGTCAGTGGTTAAACTAAGAGCTGACTATGAATTTAATAATAATTTCTTGAACTGTTTTCAAACTATTGATGCAACTAAAATATACAACTTTCTCTATTTGTATACATTAAGTGATAAAAGAAAATAATTCTAAAACTTTGCAACAATTTGTAAAACCCGTTTTCAAACGAACACTATTAAAATATTTTCAGAAAAAATGGTTAAATAACAATTTATTTAATTTTTAGGATACCATATTCAAACAAAAAGTCCAATAACCATAATATTATGATGCTACTCAAATTGTTCACTGCGAGAAAGACCGTTTATTAACTGTTTTCACCTAATACGGTCAAACAACGAGAATTTTATCTGTCCAACTAGGTCCACCGAATTAAGACACTTAGTTCCTTGCGGCTAGGTACATATTATGACCAAGATTGCTAATCTGACAATCTCATGACCAAAATAAAAAGAGGTTCGAGTCCTAGTGTTGACCCCACTTTTAGATCCTGCACAATCGGAATACGATACTCTAAATCATGCATAGATGACAACACCAGAAAACTGTTTAACACACAAAAAAATCTAGTATTTCCATCTCTTACGATAAGTGCAAATACTAGATAAACTAATAAAACCACATTCTACGGCTCATTTGATGAAACACAACTCAACCACATCCTAATACAAATGTCAATTACCTAATAAAAAACCTAGCTCCAATGTCCAATAAAAAATTTTTACGGCTTTGAAACAACTGTAATTATAAATGATAAAAAAAAAAGTTTAGTTTTGTATTGTTAGTTTTTTGTACATACTAATTGTAAACGGTTTCGAAACCGTAAACGTAAACAATGTTCTTTACCGTAACTTTACGGTTAGTTACTTAATTTATTTAGTATTAAATAATCATTTTTCAAATACGTATTACGCGAAAATTAGAAGGAAAGGGCTATTTCATTAAGTTAAATATGTAAACAATGAAATAAATAATTCACAATAATTGCAAAATTATCTTGTCTTAAATAAAATTACAGGGGAAATATACGACTTTTTCTATGTGTTTAGTTACAAAAGAAAAGAAAAAAAATTATAAAATTTTCACTATGAATTCGTAAAACCATTTTCGAACGCAATTGGAAGAGAATACTGTCTGAAAAACACGTTCGAATTATTTGTTTTAAAAGTAAGTGGAGCGAACCTTCTGACACTCGGAAAATGGAACTGTCAAAAATAAGTTGACTTTATTCGTGTCTCGATAGAATATCAGAAACTTCTTTTTTTTTTATTATTTCTTTTTCCATTTCAAATGTGAAATTCAGTGGTATGTAATTCCAACTTGTTCTTGTTATTTTTTATACTAAAGTACGCCTGTTTTGTTTCATCCCTTTCGGCTTTTTGAATTATATTTTTTAAGAAACCGTATTAGGATGTAATACTACAGAAAGGAAAAGATGCCATTTTGGTTATAAAAAAAAAAGGAACGTATGCATTTTAAAGAGTGGATTTCAAAGCTCTCTTTTCGAAATATGATGTGATCATTTTTGGAAAAATTTCCCCTTTACTCACAAATTGGTTTTTCTAAGCTTATTGTACTTTTATCAGATACTATTATTTTCGTATTTATTTGAAATTATCTGAAGGCATAATAGGTAATATTCTACAGTCACTGGCCATATTACTATACGCTCTAAGATTCTATATAAAATCTTAGTTATCAGGTGATACTATACAGCTGTATTGTTTTTATGTGACTGAAACCGGTTTGCACTTGTTTACGTTCGTGTATCAATTGGTTAAATTGGACGATATATAATATAAATTTGAGGATAGGATAAATTAGACGAGATATTAGATAAATATGGAATATTCATTATATCAGGTATTATATTAGTACCGTCATTCGGGGCTACTCTGTGCAGCGGGGGCTNATTTAATTGCATTGAATAATTGTTTTGAATAATGCAATTTAAAAACAAAGTATTTCTATGTAACTTTCCTTTTTTGGCCCTTAAAATTTAATTACAAAATTTTTATATCTTCGAATTAAGACACACTGCTGTGTTATAATAATCACATGCTTTGCACGAGTTTATACGCAGTACTTTTATATTCAAGCGCACATGTAATAGGTTTTTATATGATTCCTATTTGCATTGATATATTATTTTTTAACGTATTGCATTACAATGTTAACTAATTGATACATGCAAATAAACAACTACAAACCGGTTTCAGCAGCCTAAAAACAATAATGCTGTATAGTATCAACTAATAATTAAGATTTTACATAAAATCTTAGATTGCGTCTAATAACATGGCCAGAGACTGTACTTTTTATATTAATTATTAATTTTAGTCATCAATCGTTATTGTTAATATCAATAGATAAAATTTTTAATTGATGAAACACATAAAATTTAGATAAACAGTGCGAAGAAAAATAAGCGGGACTCCATAATTTGAGGGGTCAAGAACTGAAATCCTTCGAAAAATTGTTGAGCTTATTCCGAGCAAATGAATGTATATGTCGATTTCGTAATTTAATGTTGTCTGTACTGATTATTTAGCACATTTTAGTTTAGACCCTCTAAATGTTAGGATTAAATCTTAGTAAGTAGAAATTCTATTATTATATTAGAAATTATTTGGGGTGCACCGTTTCTTTTTTCGTTTTTTCACACACTATACACTATAAAAAGTGTGGTGTAATGTTTTGATCTATTATATGTGATATATCTTCAAATAATATCTTCAAAAAAATATTTTGAAAAACTTTGCTGTAGGGGAGAGTGGGGTCAATTGTACCAGGGTACGATTGTAACAGAGCAAAAATTTCGAGTGTCGGGTTCTAGATTTGGTTCCTTGGTGGCGCACAAGGTGTATTTAATAAATCTACATGTACACCCCTGCTGGCAACCATTTTTATGTACTTTTGAAAGAGTTACATCACAAAAAATATTTTCACGCTACGTAAGTACTTTTTTTTGGCATTATAATATTATATTGTAACAAAGTAATTTTGGTTAAACAAATAAAAATTATTAACCGAATATGTAAGTGGACACCTTAATTAACATATCAATAAAAAAAAATAAGTTTCGTTACTTAACTAGCATTGTTTTTAACAAAAGAAGCTGAAATGGTGTCCTGGGGACCATTGTAACAATAAGTAAAGGGCCGATTGTAACAGCTGAAAATAAATAATCTTATGTTTACAAACCATAATAGAACCACCAATAGTTTCCTATATCATTTATATTATGTTGCATGTGCATTATTTTATTTGTCACCTTTCACAGCATAAATTAAAATTTTTAACCCCTTAAAGTTAAAAGTTTAACCCTTTAGGTTTCTGCTCATTATTATTTTTACTCCTAAAATATCACTACTATTTTGATCAATAAAAAAATATATCACAACTATGATAATATGTATAATTAACTATGTTTTAGTTGAATTTATGAACTATTACAATTGACCCCGTAAGTGGGGACAATTGTAACAAGTGCACGACTGCCAAAAATTTAATAACATTTAAAATAAGGTATTTATTTTTTTTCTAGTAGAGGATAGTCTACTTTACTCGTCTGTCAATTAATACTAATAATATATTGGATTTTTTGTTAGTTAAATTAGTTAAGTAAAAAATGTTACAATTGACCCCACTCTCCCCTATTGCTTACAAATTATAAAAAACTTAAAAAAAATTCTTAAGTAATAAAATTTAAATCAACATGGTGCTTATTTAGCATTTGATTCTATTAATATAACGCTTGATATGAAAAAAACAATTGTTTTAAATGATGTTTGAAAAGCAGGGGAATTTTTACTATCTTTACTACATTCGCAAATGATATTTTATTGAATTACGAGTTACTCTGTACTGAGAAAAAATTCTGGTGAAAGTACCGTACCGAAATTTCTGGTAAATAAAAAGTAATTTTGGAAATAAAAATCCTAATATAAGGTATTTTAGGCATTCATTTAGTAATTTTTCTATTCATAAGGTAACATTTTATCAGAAATTCTGATTTTCGAAATTATAGTTCTTATTACCACACATAAAAAATACAGAACTTAAAAGTAATTTTAATCGAATAAATTGTTTTTATCCCATACTCTAAGGTATCATGATAAAATTACCAAATTTCATTACGCTTTATGCAAAACCATATTTTATTGTTAAGTTTACCAAAAGCTTTACCAAAACTACTTCGGTAAAAATTACCGAGATTTTGATTACTTCTATAAAGCCAGAAACACGGTAAATTTTACCATATCCTGGTAATTTTGACCTTACTGTTTATCTCAGTGAATTATGCTTAATCCGCTGTAACATATTTACAAACAAAAAACTTTGAAGTGAAACTAAAGATGCATAAATTAACATGTTAATGTCAAGCGTTCATTTTTTTTAAGATTCTAGATTTGCATCACGCATTTACGGGAATTATTTAAAATGCGATCTAAATTAATAAAAATTTACATGAATAATTTGAAAAATTAAATTTTTTGTAAATTTGAAAATGACAATACTTGTGCGAAAACGCTTTCTTTGTTCATATAATTTTTTTTTAAAATTAGAATCAAAAGTAGTATTCAACAATTTCAAACAGAAAATAGTCAGCTTGTTTAAACAGTAATCAGTCAATTTAATTGCATTGAATAATTGTTTTGAATAATGCAATTTAAAAACAAAGTATTTCTATGTAACTTTCCTTTTTTGGCCCTTAAAATTTTATTACAAAATTTTTATATCTTCGAATTAAGCAAAACATCGGAGGCAGAGATTTTTTTTTCAAAATTCTCCAGAAGAATGAAAATATTTAACATCAGCTTACTTGAAGCAAATAATTTTATGGAAAATATGTAATTTGAGTACGAAAAAAAAAACTTACTTTTCTGAACATATTATAAAACCCATATCATAAATTTCTATGTCAAAGATTAGAAGCTCCTTCAGGATTTTAAGAAGAAAAAAATCTTTTTCGTTTTACTTTTTCAAACTAAAAAATTTTGGAGACATCCAAATACTTCATTGTTGATCTATTTTAAGCAAACAAACCACCTTTTGTTATAAATATTACACAAATTTATTTTAGGCATAAAAAGTTATGAGGGCTTCAAATATTTTCCTTGAAGTTATAAAAGAGATCATCAATTTCATTTGGGAGTGTCTTATTCAAAAATACTTTCGGATTTACATGAAAAAGAACTTTACGAAAAAACTGATTTTCTTCCTTCTCATCATGTTTATATATATACTCTGATGCATTAGGTTGGATTTATTTCACAATTTATGAATATTTAGGATTTCAGGACTCTAATAAAGATTTAAATATATACAGTAAAACCCCGCTACAGTGAACATGGTTTATAGTGAACTACCGGATATAGTGAACGAAATGTTCGCTACCATGCCTTGCTATACACATGTAACATTATTTTTTGGGAATAAAGTGAAGCAAAGGAAGTGAGGAAATTGGATATTATGAACTTTTTTCTGTCTTCGACTGATTTTTTTCTTCATTTTTTAGCAATTTTGACATTTTTACATAAAATACATATACCGCTTTTTAAAACCATCTATTGAGTGAAATGTAGCCATAAGCATTTTTTTTTGCTTGCTACTTCTATCTCAGCTTCCCGTCCCTAAATGTTTTGTACTCAAGACGAAAAGTAATAAAAAATAAAAGTCAACACACTTTGTGCTACTACATATTTTTTTTCAATCATTTTTGTATTTCTTTTTATTGATCATTTATTTAAATAACTAGGAGGCTTCGCCCCCTGCTCACTGGTGCTCGCCAACCCCCGGAACTGCTTTCGCAGTTCATTTCGGATGGCTTCGCAATCCGATGCTCGCTTTACTCGCTCATTGGATACGTTCTTAACGTCTAGCTTTTGTATACTTTTTTGAACACTGAAGTTCCGAAAACTTTTCACTGTAGAAAATTCTAAACCTGTACATTTCAATATTAATTTGAAATTGCAAACAGTTCACATATTTTTCTTAATCACACTATTCTAAATTTCAGTTGTTGAGAAAAGTAACTGTTGTAAGTTTTGTTTTAAAGTCTTTCCCACCAGAGGGCTAAAGCCATGTGTTGTAAAACAATATGAAATAGTAGTCTGCCACTGAACGCCGGATGTAAAGCATCGGCTTCGCTAAAGATAATTTTGTATTTTTAATTCTCTGAATGGCGCCACCCTAATATGGAATTTGTAAAATAAATGTATATATTTTTGATTGTTGATGAAGCCCATCATTTTGCGTTTTCATCAGTGTTCAGAAGCAGAACAACTATAAGTTCTTTATTTTATCACAAAAATATAAAATGTATAAAAAACAAAGAGTAAGAAAATGAGTATAGTCATAGAAAAAGTTAAAATTATAATATAGTATTTATCAGTTAAAATAAAACTTTTTGTTTAAGTCATTGTTAACAATTCAAATTTCTCCGAAGCAATTCTAAACCTTAATTTTGCTCACTACGTGCTCTTGCGCGCCGAAGCCTATCAATTAAAACGTATTAGCGTTTTATATAACATGGATTAGCCATATGATGCTCACTACGTGCTCTTGCGTGCTGAATCCAATCAATTAAAAATGAAAACTGTTACCAGCGCCAGAAAAGAAATATCATCGGTTTTATTGATATATACATACATACGTGCGTATTAGCGTTTTATATAATATAGATGAGTAATAAAATTGAGCAGTATGGAAAAATGAGTAATAATTGTTTGCAGCATAGACAGAGTGAACTCCCGGTTATGGTGAACCAAAATTTCGGTCCTTTGAAGATTCACTATAGCGGGGTTTGGCTGTATATACATAAATGTGTAGCATATCAATAATAATAAAAAGAAGAGTTTTTATCTTTTATGTAATTCTAGAACCTTTTGTTATCGAGATCTGAAATTCTGGCGACGGCAGTAAAAAGCAAAGTGGCAATTTTAGCCTCAACTCTATAAATCTTTCAAAATTTTCAGTTTGAGATAGAAGCTGGAAAAAGGAATTTTTCTCATTAATTATCACTATAAATTAAACTATAAACAATTCTGTTTTTTTTAAATTTAAAAATTAATACTAATATTGAAAAATTAATAATAATAGTAAAAACTTGATATATTAAAAAATTAAAAATGCTAAAAACTTAATATATTAGAAAATTAATACTAATATTGAATAATTATTACTAATATTAAGAAATTTTCTTTTGTATTAATTATTCCTATACATTAAGCAGTTAAAAATTATGTTTTTTAATTGAAAAATTATTAGTAATATTGCAAATTTGATATATTGAAAAATTAATAGTAATGTTGCGAAATTGATAGATTGAAAACTAATACTAATATTGAAGAATTGATTTATTGAAAAATTAATAATATTGTTGAAAACTTGATATATTAAAAAGTTGATATACAGAAAAGTCAGCACTATTGCTGTAAGATAGCTTACAGCTCTGTTTGATTAGAAACAAAATCTTATTGCTTGTGCTTGAATAATTTATCATTTTTCATTCAATATAGAAAATAAGATCAAGGGTCAAAATGGATGACATATAAGGGCTATGACAGCAAATTAGTATTTCTAAATGTTTGGAATGTTAGGAAATGTTAAATGTTAGGACCAGGTGTTCATCTTTGATTATAGTAGCGCTTTTTAGAGATGGTTTCTGTAAAACTAAATTGCTTAAAATCGTCTGTATTCATTATTAAAAAAAGTAGGCTACTAAAAATCAAAATTAAATGAGAAAAAGGGTAATGGAGGAAATTCGTTACTGTATTTGCATTAATTGTCGTGATGATATTGTCTATCTCATGATAGTCAAAATTTACCACTATCAAATAACTTTCCCCGGTACATATCCCTTTCAAAGAGTCCTAAGATACTTATTTCCATAGTATCGGTACTAAACTTGCTTAGTATTGGTGCAGTTTTCATAATTATCAAATATATTTATATAATACTTCATATCTATACTAACTGAATGCCCGTTCTCCGTACAGGGTGTAAGAAAACCATCAATAAGTCTGTGCTGAACAACACTGCAAAATCATGCACTAATTTTTTTAATTATATTTGCCTTATAATACATAGATTATTAGTGCTATTTTGTACATAGCTTATTATTGTTATTTAGTACATAACTTATTAATTTCCCAAAAATAATTATCCCAGCGTCAATAACAATATTGGTGCTTTTTATGCTTATTCCTCAGAAAATTAGTTCACTTTTTCAAGTATTTTAGTACAAAGTAAAGTACGGTTTCGTTTTCTTTTCAATCACCGTTAGGTTTCAATTGTTTTAAATAGTGTAATATCACGTTTAAAATCATTTAAAATCAGACTGTACTTATCTTTATAATAAGTCTATCGTAAAAATGTTCAGTATTGGTGCAGCTCTAATCAGCACAAAATTTACTCTAAAATACGTTGTCGCTACATAAGAGTATATTTGGAATCTATGAAAACTGCATTAATTACCGTGATGATGTGCTCACAACCAAAACCATGCATGATTGGCGTAAACAACAGTATGGAAAATTATTACTGAGCACCATAACGAAATAGTTCCAATTCTCTATTAATTTTGCTTTTCAGAGAAAAACTTATTTTTTTATTACAATTATTGTCAATTTTAAATTATTGAGTTTTATAAAAACGCGTTTTAAAAGCATAGCAAAAATAAGCACGGTGTTTTCGAATAACATTAGAAATATTAATTTCGTGACGTAGTTGGCTTATGCTACCACGATTGTGTTACTCATTCAGATTACTTTACATAACAAATAAAATATAATTAAGTACAACCAAAAGCGCAAATGACATCTTTTTTGATTAAAGATATATAGCAAACATAACTAATATCTTTAAAATATTTGAAAAACTGAATAGTCTATCGCTTATTATAAAACACTGACTTCCGTTAAGCCAATGAGAAATTTCCATTTTTTAAATGCCTCTGAATTTAAAATACAATTGGGTATAATATAGCCTACGTCACAGGTTGTGTTGTTCCTACTAAATTTAACCCATAAACGGCATTTTCTGCGAGCCTAACTTCAAGCCACAAATAAACAAACGAAGTGTTCGATCGTTTAAATAGCTGCTCGCCAGATTTTATTGCATTATAAAGAAAAGTTATTGAAACTAAATACAACTAAATAAACAACAACAAATAAAACAAATAACAACAACTACTAATAACAATAACTAAATAAACAACAACTAAATTCCATTCGTTTAGCATTGCGTCATATGTTGTTCCTACTAAATCGAAGTAGTTGTGTTTTTTTCATATTATACCCAATTAAAGAATAAAAAATCAGTCTACTTAATTTGTTTACAAATTTTACTCGTTTAGATTCATTTTGAATCTCGCATATTTAAGGCTCACGGTATATCCTTGTGGCGTAACTACCACTACAATTATTAAACATCAATTCACTTAATATATAAGACATGCTAACTTGATTCAATCGTGAGGTTACCTATAGATTGAGGATAGATGAAGGTTAGCATTGTCAAATGGTCTTTCCCCCACACCCTAAATCCAGTTTACACACAGTCAGATGGACATACATAGAAATTATTGATTTCATTATATATATAGATTATTTGCTGCCCTTCTCTATGGATTTACGTTATTAAATTAATCAAAACACATTTTTAACATTTTTAGCAAGCATAACTAGCTGCATTATTCAGTATTATCGGGCATAATGCTGTTTCTTAAAGCAACTCATGATATTGAAAATTTACGGCAGTCAAGCAAATTCCATCTGTGCTTATATCTTCTAGAAACCGTAATAAATCTATAATCTGTCAATATTAGATCTACTTTTGTCAATATTACTACTATCTGTCAATATTAGAGCTACTTTTTACGGTATCCCGTAACGAATATTTTCATTTTCTCCATCAATTTAGCTGTTAAGTACATAGTTTAATTTTTTATTTCAATAAGTACCTATTACCAAAAATAATTGGGTATAATGTGAAAAAAGCACAATTACTTCCTCTTACTAGGAATAACATTTACCTTTTAGTTTAATTAATAAACTGAGTTTTAAATATGTTTACTAAATTCATAAACTTCGGTAAAACAACAATATAAATTACGTCCAAAGGAACTAGACTAATACAATTCCAACCTGGCGAGTAGCGACTTATAAACAAGACACTTGGTTTGATGCTTTTACTTGTTGCTAGAAATCAGGTTCGCAGAAAATGCTGTTTACTAGTTAAATTTAGTAGGAATAACACGATCTGTGACGTAGGCTATAGTATACCCAATTAAGCATCATTGACATCAATATTAGTTTATCAATTTTTAATGCTCTCCTAATACAAATTAGTGCCATTTTTCGATTAGTTTTCCTTTTTAGTACATGGCTTTTATTACTTTCGGCTTTTTATTACTTTATTACTTTCGGATTTTTATTACTTTCGGCTTTCAACGCACTAGTACTATTTTTTTCCTTGATTTTGCCTCTTAAATCACAAGTTATTTATCTTCATTTAAATTACGGTTGATTTCAAGTTATTTAGTTTTATAACAACCCATTTTAAAAGCATAACTATAAACAAAACAAAAAAACACGCGATTTCAGATAACCTTAAGAATACTACTCAGGTGACGTAGTCTGCTTATGCTTGCACGATCACATTGATCTTTCTCATAACTAGGACTGGGCGATATTAGAAATTATCTATCGTGATGCATCGTCAGTTTTGCATNTTTTGTCTTTTAGTGCAAAACTTTTGTTTTCATTTCTATTACCGTTAGATTTCAATTGTTTTAAATTGTGTAAAATTACGCTGAAAATCGTTTAAAATCAGACTGTACTTATCTTTATAATAAATCTATCATAAAAATGGTTAGTATTGGTGCAGCTCTAATCAGCACAAAATTTACTCTAAAATACGTTGTCGCTACCCAAAATTTGAACTTTTAATTTATTTGCAATTTTACTCATTTAGATTCGTTTTGAATCTCGCATATTTAAGGCTCGCTGTATATCCTGGTGGCGTAACTACCACTACAATTATTAAACATCAATTCACTTAATATATAAGACATGCTAACTTGATTCAATCCTGAGGTTACCTATAGATTGAGGATAGATGAAGGTTGGCATTGTCAAATGGTCTTTCCCCCACACCCTAAATCCAGTTTACACACAGTCAGATCGACATACATAGAAATTATTGATTTTATTATATATATAGATTATTTGTTGCCCTTCTCTATGGATTTACGTTATTAAATTAATCAAAACACATTTTTAGCAAGCATAACTAGCTGCATTATTCAGTATTATCAGGCATAATGCTGTTTCTTAAAGCAACTCATGATATTGAAACTTTACGGCAGTCAAGCAAATTCCATCTGTGCTTATATCTTCTAGAAGCTGTGAGAAATCTATTATTAATCTAGAAGCCGTAATAAATCTATTATTAGAGCATTGGTGTCAATATTAGAGCTGCTTTTTACGGTATCCTGTAACGAATATTTTCATTTTCTCCATCAATTTAGCTGTTTAGTACATAGTTTAATTTTTTATTTCAATAAGTACCTATTACCAAAAATAATTAAGCATCATTGACATCAATATTATTTTATCGATTTTTAATGCTCTCCTATACAAATTAGTGCCATTTTTCGATTAGTTTTCCTTTTTAGTACATGGCTTTTATTACTTTCGGCTTTTTATTACTTTCTCTTCAACGCACTAGTACTATTTTTTTCCTTGATTTTGCCTCTTAAATCACAAGTTATTTATCTTCATTTAAATTACGGTTGATTTCAAGTTATTTAGCTTTATAAAAGACCCATTTTAAAAGCATAACTGTAAACAAAAAAAACACGCGGTTTCAGATAACCTTAAGAATACTACTGATGTAGTCTGCTTATGCTTTCACGATCACATTGATCTTTCTCATAACCTAGCATGAGGAATAAAAATTAATTACGTGTTGCAAAACGTGCAATTTACAAGTTTTTTTATTAGAGCTATAAACTAACAAACATTGTTGTCTTTAAAATATTTGACAAAACTGACCACACACTCCGCACACTGACCACAGCCAGTGACGCTTGACTTCGGTGTTCTACTGCGAGCCGTGTCTTTACGTTCAGTCCCCTGCGTGGTTTTCTTAGTATGACTTAAGAACTGAAAAATGCAGGAAAATATAACAAATAAAAAATTTAATTATTTTAAATTATTTTAATTATGTTTGGTTTATGCCTTTCAGATTTGTGCAATATTTCGTTGTGTTGATTAATACCTATTTTTTTAATTATTTACTTTTCCAGTACTAATGCATGATTACGAAAATGGACAAATCTTAAAATGTGTGTTAACTAAAATTGATACAGATCGAACTGCATGGCTGATCTATTCATGAAAGCTCAAATAGTTTCAAAAGATAACGTAGTTGCAAATTTATCTAATTAAATACTCGTATAACATTTAAATGTATAAGTACGGTGAATTAATTCGACAAATATATACTCATAATTAGTCAAAACTACTTATACTTACCGAATTGAAAGATAACTTCAATACTTTTCACTAAAATTTACTATTATTTTTTTCTGATATATAGCCTATTCCGTCAAAGCACTTACCAAATTAATTATATGAATTATTAGTGTCTTAAAATATTGAACTTAATACTCAATTTACGCTTATACTTTAAACTACCATCCCCTAAAAGCTTTCCCAAATTGTAAACTAGCAATGATGTATTGCTAATGGTTGTTTAAACAGGCTTTTATCAGGAACAAGGTTCTGAAATGTTTGTAATTTAATATTACAATGACTATGCATTTACATTGAGCAATA
>NC_092211.1:11000268-11036940 GCF_043381705.1 Parasteatoda tepidariorum
TAGTATATAAAATAAATAGATAGATAGATAGATAGATAGATAGATAGATAGATAGATAATTTACACGAAAAGAATTCTATTTTAAACCAGAATATATTTTAGTTTTTAACAAACATAAAATAAAAATTTTCACTTTCAAACAATCTAAGAACAAATATTTCTTTTTATTAAAAAAGTAGCCTTACATTATCAGCCTTACAACGATTGTTAAAACACAAAAGAAAATTTAAAAATATTTTCTGTATATCAAATACTCATCTAGTAGCAACGAAAAAAATATCATGTTTGAAAAATACAGTGCATGATTCAAACTTTTAGCACAGAAAAAAAATTTTATTTCTTGATGAGGAAAAAAAAAATCAGATTGAAGCTTAGGTAATAAAAAAACATTTCATACTTTAACAGATGTTTGTTTTCTTTAATGCAGAAAAGGAGCGCTTGATAGAAAAAAATCGTTTACGATAAACAAAAGTAAGCGGATTTGTTGTTCTGTTGAGATTTTAGATAAATATGTTGACATATTTTCCATGAATATAAATAAATAGTTAATTTGCATTAAAATATTATTAAAATTTAAAAAAAGCGGGAAAAAATTATTTTATAAAGCTTAAAAATGATTCATAATAAAATATCTAACATTCGATAAAAATAGTCGAGTGCAGAACTTAAGACTCTATAATACGTTTTATAATTTTAAACTGGTATTCAATTTAGCCCCAAATTTATATTTTCTAGATATATTAAAGAAGCGAAATAAATATTGACTATTTTTTGTTGATGGAGATAAAATCTCACTCGAAATGCTTATTTCATAAGCTCGTTGCTTGATTTGAAGTCAAAAGTAACCAAAAAAATAAATATTATAGCAAAAATCAGAGAATGCGTGAATCAATGATGCCACACAAAAATTTAAGTTTTAAAAATTTGAAAAGCTTAAGAGAATGATATATAAGTCTTCCTAAGGAACAAAATTACTTCGTATTAATTTCCTATTGAGTAAAACATTCTTCATTCCTTAAATAAAAAATTTTTAAACACAGTTGAATATTTATCAAATCCAGAAAACCATTTATTTTATTGCGATTAACATTAAAAAAATATGCTTATTTGAAATTGTAATAATTATTGTTATTAATCTTATTAAATAAATATTTCTATTAATTAATCTTATTTAAAATTGTATTAATTGTAATAAAATTGTAATTACAATAATTTTTTATTCCTTAAATTTAATTTTCTTTAAATACAGTTGAATCCTTATCAGATCCAGAAAGCCATGTATTTTATTGCGAATAACAATTAAAAAATATGCTTATTTAAAATTGTAATAATTATATTTTTTTATTAATTTATCTTATTTAAAACTTTATTAATTGTAATAAAATTTGGAAAAGTTGTTTATTCCTTAAGTTCAATTTTTTTAAATGCAGTTAAATCTTAATCAAATATAGAAAACTATTTATTTTATTGCGATTAACATAACATTTAGAATTATAATAATTATATATTTTACGAACATAATTGCTATTGCTTTGGGGGGAAACGGCAACTTTTAAGAAAGCAAAATGATGAATAGGAAGCATTTACAGGGGTTGTTGACAAAAGAAGATGAAGTCTCCTAATCAGTTAAAAGAAAACTCGTGCTAAAATTATATTCTGTGAATTTTCCAAAATAAAAATTGTTTTATATCTTTATCTACTTACCGAGGAAATAAATCAGCATAACACCTTAAAAAAACTGCAGGTAGATTGCAGTTATTTCTGACAAGGATATTTCAAATTGCCCACCATTAAAAGCAAACTGCATGCTTAGTAGTTAGTCAAAAAGGAAATATTGCCAACGGAAACTTTAAGACACTCTATTTACAGTAAAACTGAAATTAATTACATATATAAAGATTTTTGGCGGAGTACTGGAAGGTTCAGTTCAAAAAAGAAAAGAATTGAATAAATAAGGAAAGTTTGACGTACCCCAATTTCATCACTAAGTCTTTTATAAGACTCAGACATTATGCAGAATTCTTATTTACTTTTTTTTTGGCATTTTTCAAAACGCAAAAGATTTAAAAGCTCTTCGTTGTAAATTGCAACTCATTCATTTCAAGGATTCGAAACTTTGGAATATATTTCGGAATCTAATGCCGCTTTAACCCTCTGACTGCTTAATTTCTCAATTCGTGAGTTGTAAGCAAGTGGTTTAAAATGTGACCCTCAAAGCTGGCGAGTTTAAATTTCCTCATCTGTTTCCCATTTTTCGTCGACAACTTCACGTTTTACATTTCAAATCACTTTGGTTTATTCTTATTCACGTTTGGAAAAACTTCAGAATGGGCATCTACTTTTTAAGGCTTGAAAAACATTAATTATTATTTTCATATGCAAATTTTTAAAGGCGATGAATTTTTTTTTAATCAAGAAGGTAAGGTGTATATGAAATTAAAAATCTTCTTGTTTACATCATGTTGTGATCATTGAAGTTAACCTTGACGAATGGTTTGCTCTGTGTATCTGGTTCATAAGAAATGTGTCAGCTAAAAATGAAAATTTAGAAATGAAATAAAAGTTGTAATCGTCATATTACGATCACTGGTTACCCATTGATCAAATGATTTTTCTTTCTGGATTGACTCCGTTAAACGCCACAACATTTCAAATTATGGGTTGCAAAAACTGTCTCCATGGATGTTTGTCGTCGGATTGGTTTTCATATCCTGCCTATGTACGTGTTTCAAGACGTCACACAATACTTTTTCCTTCTTCAGTATTCATATTTATATTGAAATCACCGTCATGCCATGAATTATACGTTAATAATAAAAAGGATATAAAAATACTTTAAATCATTATTACGTAAATACATTAAAAATACCTGCTAGTGAAAATAAAAAGAAAATCAGCAGCGGTCGCCATAGCAACGCATGAAATGACAACGCATGCGCACTGTTTAGTATAACTCTTGAACAAAGTTGAAAAGTATGTGTACGCCGTCAAATCGAAATTAGAACCCATTTTGTCAATGGGTTAAAAAAGCTTTGTGTGTTGCACCTAACATAACTAACCATGCAGCTCCTGAATATTGAACCTAATGATTTGTTTCATAAAAGATGATTGTTTTTGTTTTCAAATAAAAGTCATACTTGAGTTTCTAGTAACTAACTATCATGTTTTATGGCAATTTTTTGATTTTTAATTCCATTTACTGAACTCGTAACAGTTCAGAAAATGCAGTACTTGATTTTACATAGTAACACTAAACACTTGATTTAGATTCTTTATTTTCCATTTATTTGTTTAGTTATTCTTGCGCAAACTTTCTAGGTCGGTATGATTTAGGGAATTGGGCAACTGGTTGCCTAAATCGTACCACTAGCAAACCTGGTAAAAATAATTAATTTTCAATACTTGCTGCAAAAATATTAGTAACAAAAATTAATATAAGTAGCTGAATAAGTATATTTTATTAATAAAATACCTCAAATGTAAATGTCAGTGATTTGTGACTGATAAAAATTAAAAAGTTAAAAGTGGTACGATTTAGTGGGACTTGATTCTCTCATCTATATTTGCTTCTGTTTCTTTTCTTCGAAAATTCCTTGAAATTGACAAAAAATTAAAAGATTTTACTTGGTTTTTCAGTATACAGAAAAAAATGCTGCAGAAAAAATAAAAAAAGAATACAGCTGTACTCTAATACTGAAGAAAGATTTATATCCACGTTCAGGAGTGATCTTGTACTTTAACTAGGCTTTGTAATCACACAATCGATATTCTAAGTCGATTAATTGACGGCGTAGCGGAACAGATATATCGATTGTGTACTTATTGATGCGCAATTCCTCTCTCGAAGACTAAGCGACATCTATGCTGATGGTTTTTCTTGGATATCTCGTAGATTTATCAGGAAAAAAATACTTAATCGAAACGTTTTGATGCGTAACTGAGGCTTTCAATCAGGTCTAACGCAATATAGATTGTGAGAGAAGGAAAAATCATGCGAACAGATCATTCACTTGAGATGTTTTTCCAAAGATATTTCGCCAAGAAGAATAAAAAAAGTCACATTTTGGTCTAAGCAAATATTTAGTTTCCGACAATCCCGTTACAAAAATAACTTACTAGTTTCGGAAAATAAATAAATACTTAAAAAAAATATTTAAAATTTTAAAAATTCAAACTATTAAAAAATTGTTAAAATCAATAAGTAATTCGCAATTCGCTGACATCATCACAGTAAAGTGATGGAGAAAATTTTCGACTGTTGAAAAATCAGATTGCATTCGCTTCTCAATAAAATAAAAACAATGCGCATTTTGTGTAATTTTCATTGTCAAGGTAACAAAATAATGGATAGTTATGTACAAATCATTGTCTGTACTGTAAAAAAGTGTAGTGTATCTTACTTCCAAAAACGGCGACAGTTGTTTTACTTTTGGTGCAAATTAGTTGCCCCCATTTTTGGTGATCAGTAACACCAAAATGTGTGATGCCTTCAATATATAATACGCATATGAATTTATAAATTTATTTCTATGATACGAATTTCCATTATGTACAATTAAAATGAATGCACTCAATAATTCTTGACGTCGCCAATAGCCAATTGTGCGACGTAAATAGCATATTACTATAACAATAATTTTTCAAATAAAATTATTTTGTAAATGAAGGACAAAGAAAACATTATAACTAATCCGTATGATGTTTAAGTCAAGAATATAAACTTATTCTATATATTTTACTGATATGTGTGAATTATCTCATGAGAGCAAAATTTTCTTCACAACATACCTTTTGTGACAGTAAAATTATTCTTCTGCTGATGTTTAACAGTGTGTGAGATTACTAAATAACTACGCCTTCTAGTGCTCGATAATAAATTGTATACCGTTCCCATATGATGATTTCCTAATGAATGCAAAATTGGTGTTCTCGAAAGTAAAAATAATTAATTAAATAATATACAGTCCCTTCGGATGAAACCTTTATTCACTTGCTTATGTTCCTGTATCAATTGGTTAACGTTATAATGCAATACGTTAAAAATAAATACATATAGGAACTATACAAAAAATCTTCTGAATAAAATCCCATCATGTATGTTTCAAAACCATGTATGAGTCAAAACCATGTATGCTTAAATATAAAAGTATTGCTATAAACTCGTGTGCAAAACATGTCAAAAAAATTATAGTGAGTCTAATTTGATCGAAATATTATAATAAACGAATATAATATTGATATAATAAATATTCTATATTTATATAATATATGGTCTAACTTATTCTATCGTCAAATTTAATAAATTAATACACGAACGCTAGCAAGTGCCAACCGGTTTCAACCGGTTTTCCAGGAAAGCAATAGAGCTGTGTAGTATTACCTGATAATTAAGATTTCACATAGAATCTTAATTATAGTAAGTCCAAGAATTTGACCTGGGACTGTATTCTTTTAGTCAATTTGGAGCCCCGCAGTGAACTGATCGTAAAGAGACGGTTCCAAGTTGAACACCGAAGTCAAGCATCACTGGATGCGGTCAGTAGGCGAATGGGTGACCTTTTAGATCAGCCTGCGTAGGGACCGTGGGTGCGAGGTATCGGTCATAAATAAACAGTTCGACCGTAAATAGCTCGACTTCGCGTTCAGATCGTAGTGCCAACAGAGCAGGGGAGCTATCCCCTTTGCAAAAGACCAAAATTACAATGATATGTCTTCGAATCATCCTCAGGGATGTTTCCCAGACCGTTGTCAATAGCTCATTGTGAAGTTCTAGCTCGACGTAATGAAAGTACTTACCTACCTACCCACCCACTCAATTTAGAGATCTATTACACAGCAATTTTTACTTTGTGAACTTGGCAAGTTTGCATTTTTAATTGACTCTTTAAACCAATATTATAATTTATATTAAATGAGAATTTGGCATTAAATTAATCGTGTTATCAAACACGACTCTAAATTTCTTTGCAATTGTGAAGAAAAAAATCTGTCAAAAAAATATAACTATTATCAGTTAATATTTTGTAACCATATTTCTTATAATTTGGTAACAAAACAAGATATTTTAAACAATAACATTTCAGGAATTTTGTTTCAAATTCTTGAAACAATACTGAATTTCGAGCGATATTCAATTGTAACATTTAAGAAAAGTAACATTTCAAAACTGAAAGACGTAATTTTATTACCTATTACACAAATTAATTATTGTGTAATTAAGTATTATATAAACAATTTAGTTACTCCTTACTTTATTTATTCGAAAATCAACTTTCAAATATGTTTTTTTTCTTTCAAAATTAATGAAAGAATTTGACTTCATCGTTCGATTAGGGTTTTTGATGTTTACCTTTAAAACTTAAATATAAAATTTCATGCTCTTATTTAATTATACTAACTAACGAAATATGGAAAACAAATTTAGACAGATGCTCGCTTACTCGTTTATTATTCTGAATTTGAAATCCTCTTAAAGATTTGAAAGTACATAGTTTTGAATATTTTATTTGACATGTTTAGAAAGTTGGATTTAAATCAAATTTCCATGCAGAATTCATATTTTGTTAAATAAATAAAGGCGATTATGTTCAGTACATTTGGCTAACTCAAACTGCCAAAAGTGGGCTTTAGCATAGGTTAAAACATATTTTAAATATTTGCTTAAGAAATGAATAAATAACCAGCGTATTAAGGTTGTTGTTTTTTTTTAGTTCATAGGATTTGAATAATTTCTTCCTTATACCTGAAGGATATGCTTGATTAAATTTGATTGATAAATACATCATCTCTCGTTTCTATATTATTCAAATTTGTCCCAAAGTTTCAAGTATTTGAAAAATAGTTTGTAGAGGTTAATTTGATTAATTTTTAAGAACAGAAATTTTGCTCATAGATGTAGTAAATATATTAAAGTACGATTTTAAAGTTATTTGTAGTATTATTACTCTTGCTTATTTTTAACTCGTGTTTATTTATTATTCTCTTAAATATTTAAATTAGTTCAGAGAAATTTCGTATTTCTCTCATATAATTATTAGTTATTTCATCATCCAACGCATGTTTTCTTACGCATAATAATTGAAAGACAGTATGCTAAATAGAAAATTGCATACCTTGAATTTCTAATCGCAATCGTATCTTGAACTAATAATCGTATTTTAACATAATAGTAGTACTTAAGAATTTTATGCAAGGATTTTAAGGAAATTCTACAAGACAATTCGTCTTTTTTTTTAATTCCAACTATTAGTTCACACTCTGTCTATATCTTATTAGAATTTTCAATCGTTAATAAAAAACTTTTTATTTATCCACTCAAGTTCAAACACATTTTTTTTCAACTTGTTGTGGTTGACACTTGATGCTAATACAGTTTTTTCTAATATTAATTTATTAATTAGGTAATGATGAATAAAAAATGAAATGGAATTTTCTAACGTTATTCTTTGTAACGTAATGGGTTAAATGTTAGTCTTTGCTTTAATTTTTACTATAAGGGATTCAGATTTTCTATTATTTTAAAAAATGGCATGAGTGATTGTTTCTAATTTATAGCTCTATTTGAACAAAAAAATAGTTCATTGCGAACATTTAAATATGTAATCATTTTATATTCGCTGTGTCAGACGAATTCAATTTAGAGGAATGATACACGTCACTAAATTTATACTATTATAGTTATCGGATACCACTTCGGATATTATTTTTTCAAGTCCCACTATAAGTTCACCCTCTCTCTATATATACATACACCGAAGAGCCATTACATTATGACAACCCTGCTAATAACATGTAGGACCACCTTTAGCCCTCAAAACTGCTAGCACCCGCCGTGGCATTGATTCCACAAGGTGCTGATAGGTAGTCTGAGGTATCTGGTACCAAGCGCTCACCAACTGGTCCTGCAATTCCCTCACATTGCGAGGGGGTAGCGTAGCAGCACGAATTTGGTTTTCCAAGTAGGACCACAAATGCTCTATTGGATTAAGGTCAGGTGAATTTGGGGGCCAAGACATGACTTGAAAGTCACTGGAATGTGAACGAATCCATGACGATTCGACCCTTATGACATGTTGCATTATCTTGTTGGTAAACACCATCCCTCGCAGGAAAAACTGTTGCCATGAATGAGTGAACTATGTTCAAGTAGCTTACAGACATCAGGGATTTTTCTATGAGGATTATGGGTCTTAATGTGCCCATGAAAATATTGTTCCTGGGCAAGAAACCATGAAAACGTGGGCGAGTCCATTGTTATGTAGATGGAGGGTGGTCATAATGTAATGGCTCTTCGGTGTATATATCTTGTTCAAATTCTCAATAGGTAATAAAGCAATTTTTATGATCCACTCAAGTTCACAAAACTTTTTTTTAATTTTAATTGATGACACTTGATTATAATACAGTTCTTTTTTCAAATATTAATTAACTAATTAAAATTATTTGATTAATTTTAGTTCTATATAGGAGAAAAAATTTTAATTATTTAATAAAAAGTAACTAAAATTAAAAAAAATTTAATGTCCTAAGTAGGAATCGACTTTAAAAAAAATTTTATATCTATTACTTGTTGTTGTTAATATAGAAACATCGCTATTTTATTGTTTTTGTAAATTGTTTGCATTTTTCATTGATCAAGCAATCATTACAATGTTATGCATTTGCTTGAAAACATTTAAATGGTATGAAAAAATTAACTGCTAGATTGATCAATGAGATAGCAATAGAATGCAAATCTAAATAAATAAATATTCGTGTAATTTTTAAGTGAATAAAACAAGAAACAGTTTTTTAAGAAATATTTAAAGTGAAGAAACTCTAATTTAGAAATTTCAAGTTCTGATTCAGCAAGTTGAAATAAACTGGCTTTAGTTTTTATTCTGTTTTATTCGTATTGTGAGTCGAATATGCCACTACAAAAATTTTAATTATGCCTTTTTTAATTAGTTTAGGTTAAATAAAACTTGAAATTGAATCAAATCAAATTCAGAGCAAGCTGAAATTAACCACATAGGGTTCTTTTTCTTTCATTTTTCAATCTTATTGTAGATAGAATATTCAACTGAAAGCATCTAATAATATTTCAATTAATTTAGAATTGATAGTAATTCGAATAAAGCTGGCTCAGACTCCGGTCGAGCAAGTTAAAATGAGCCATATAGAGTATGTTTTAAGTTTCATAACTGTTATTATTATTAAGGATAGAATATTCTACTGAATGAAAATGATATTATCTCAATTAACGTAGTATTTTCATACCTTAGAACACAGCTGGCTGAGGTTTTAGTCGAGCCATTATGGGACAACTGTTTTACTAATAAGTATCGTTGTAACACGATGTTTGAGACACAGATGTCTGAGACTCATTTAAATTCAGTAGACAGTCTCAAATTAAACGAAGCTTCACCGTTCCTGATTTGGATATTGAGGTATCGTTGATGAGTTTCTCTCCATAACCAATTAAGCCTTCAAACATGGCTAAGTATATTCCAATTCCATACTGTTCTCAATATTAAGCCAATTCAAGTGTAATATCCTTGTCTATTTGAAAGCGCAATATGCTTTATAAACTATACAAGTGTAAAAAGTAGACATGTCTCGAGAGCTCAAAAATGGGCAACCATTCTCAAGACTCATCAGATGGAGAAAAAAAGCATGTTTGAAAAGGAAAGGTAAGAGGAATTGATAAAGATAATTGAAAAGAATGTACGAATTGACAAAGAAAGGATGATAATATACCTTACATGCAATGATCACAAAGTTCAGAATGTAAGAAACTAAAGTTTTTTTATTTTTATTTTCAATGAGCTGCACAATTGGTCTTGCGATGATGAATAGACCTAGTGCGTTCTCTAAAGGTGGTATCCACTCTTTCAGGACCACCACAACGGGTGAGATACCGTTGGTCATGTTAATTTGGACGTCTAGTTTCTGCCACACTAGATGTCAGCACCGAGACTATATTTGGATGCTAAAGTGCACTAGGAATTTAATTTTAAAGTGCCTTTTGCCAAGAGGCAATAAGGCACTTCAGGGATCTTTTACATGCCGCATAATCATACGACATGGCCGCTGAGTATTTTCTGCATCCCGAAAATCCGGTGTCTGGGCCGGGAATCGAGCCCGCAGACTTGGGCTCAGAAGGCCGACGACAAACCAACTGCGCCACCCAGCCGCAAGAAACTAAAGTTAAGCTATGAAAAACGGCGTAGTCGAGTAGCAGTGTAACTGAGGTGTGGTGAATAAATCTTGCTGTTATCCGGAGAGCCTGCAGCCATAGGAATGAAACAAAACTCCAGAGAATTAAAATAAACTATGTGCAGGGGTTCAAAGAAAAAAATAGTCGATGCGTTCCAAGCTATAGAAAATATGTGCCGCTTCTCAAGACTCACTATACGTGAATGACAGAAACTAAGCACATTCAAAAAGAAAATGTCGTTATCAACTATATCTTATTATCTTACCTCCTCAATATCTTGAGATCATTTATTTCATCTTTATTGTTTTATGTAAACACTTTCCGATCACTTAAATTGAACACGAGAGTCAATCAAAAGGTAATTTGCATCTATGTAAAGTACAATATTATAAAAAGAACTCTAAATAATTGTAAAAAAATTTTTTTTTCAAAACTGAGCACTAATGTGTCAAAGTAGCTCCGAAGCAGGTATAGTCAAATTTGAAAACTTCGTGCATTTAAAATTGAAGCAGTATATTTTTTGAACGAAATGTATCTTCTTAAAAGTGATTTAATTTACAACAAAAATATTTTAACTGTAAAATAATTAGTAAAATCAGACGCCGATTCAAATTATTTTATCTCAAACTGTAAAGTGGAATTTTTAGAAATTTTTGAGTTATACAAGTATTAACTGAATCTTAGAGTTAAACTAACTCTTTATTCAGCATAGAATAAAAAAATAGAACGATGATTGTATAAGAAAACAAAATCTGAAACGTAATATTAATCGTACAGGTTACTTAACATTAAACGTGATATTAAAAGTAATATTAATCGTACCTTTAAATTAGGGATGTTAAAATATTTATAAAAGAAAACAATATCTTCATGACTTACATCAATTTTTATGCTGATGACAACCAAACAAATATGAAAAATAATGTGGGAAAACTGGATCCGATCACGTGATTCTAAAACCAATAAAAATATATTGACAACAATGGAAAACTGTGACGCCATCATTAGATTTTTATCTATAGTAAGATAATTTTCCAGGAAATTGTTATATTTCCCAGTTCGAACCTCAAATGTGAGAACTAATTAGATACCTTAAGAAAATAATGTTAGAATGCTAAAACATAATAGAATACTAACAGTAAATGAAATGTTTGCGGAATTACTTTCAGAAGACACATTTACAACTGTTTCATAACAAACAACTGATTTTACCTTTCGATAACTGACTTATTATTCCCAAACAATTAGGACATTCTTTATTTACGTTGTATTTATTTCCTAATTGAAAGTAGCAAATAAGGAATAACAAATGTTATCTAGAATTGTTCATTTACTTCGGGCAGCAAAAGTGTCACTAATGATTATTTTCGGAATTGCTACATTGAAAAGAATAATTACAATAGTGTGCCGTCAAATCAATTATGTGTTAAAAAAGATGAAATTATGAATTTATTGATTTATAGCAAGTATTATTTAAAAAAAATTTTCATCAATTTCTACTTTGGTCAACAAAGAAAAATTTTATTTTATAAATTTTTTATTAAATAATTACAATTTTTTCACCCATATAAAACTAAAATTAATTAATGAAATAATACAGTCGAACCTCGCTAACTCGAACTTCGATTTCACGAATTTTTCGATACCTCGAAGAAAAAAAAATTCCCTTCAAATTTCCTATACACTCAATGTTAAGAAAAAATTGATTGCACGAATTTCTTTTTCTAATCCCTCGATAACTTGAATTTTTTTCCATAAATAGAGTAGTTTTTTTTCTTAAAATTAAAAAAAATATTCCCAAAAAAAATAAAAAAATTTGAGAATGGCTGACAAGGCATGGAATGATGTGTCTTCTTCTACGATAATGAATGGTTCAAGAAGTCTGGATTCATTAAAGATCACGAAAGTAGTCAAACAATCAATATCATCAATTCTGCTGAAAACTACACCGAAAATGATTGAAACAGATTGGCCGGACTCATGAAGCTTGATGACATGGAATTTCATGACTTTGTAAACGTAGATGATGCAATAACACTGTGTGGTCAGTGGGATGAAAATGATATCATCGCTCAAACGAAAGCTTCGTGTGAACTATCAGAAGAGGATGAGGAAATAGAAGATTTACCGACCAATGTTACTAACAACCAAGCACTTTCTGCAGTGGACACTGTAAGGAGATTTATTGAGAGGCAGCCGAATATGTCAGAGACATTTAAAGCTATAGTCAACTTGGAAAGTGTTGTAGACAAACTTTCTTACACTTCTCTAAAGCAAACAACAATTGAATCCTTTTTTAAATAAAAGTGTAAAAAGTGTTTTTAGAATAAATATGGAATAGTAAATAAGGTATGTAAAGAGCATTTTTCTTTATTCTAAAATCGATAACATGCGATATTCGATAATTCGAACTTTCGATATCTCGAATTTTTTCTCCTCTCCCTTCAAGTTCGAGATATCGAGGTTTGACTGTATTNCAAACTTTCTTACACTTCTCTAAAGCAAACAACAATTGAATCCTTTTTTAAATAAAAGTGTAAAAAGTGTTTTTAGAATAAATATGGAATAGTAAATAAGGTATGTAAAGAGCATTTTTCTTTATTCTACCATCGATAACATGCGATATTCGATAATTCGAATTTTCGATATCTCGAATTTTTTCTCCTCTCCCTTCAAGTTCGAGATATCGAGGTTTGACTGTATTTAAAAAAACCTCTATTAACATCAAATGTAATCCAATACAAGTTGAAAAAAAATTTTTTGATCTTGAATGGATAAATAAAAAAGTATTTTATTCACTATTGAAATTTTGAGCAAGATATATAAATATATATAGGGAGAGTTTGAACTAATAATAGGAACTGAAAAAAAAGGTACGTAGTATCAGATAAAAGTATAAATTTGGATGACGTGTACCACACGCGCTACCCCGTAAAATGTTCTTTATTGAATTTATCTGACACAGCTAATATAAAATATTTAAATATTTAAATGTGAGCAATAAACTTTTTTTTTGTTAAAATAGAGCTATAAGTTAGAAATTATCTCTGATGTTATTTCTTAAAATATACGAGAATCAGAATGTTTGTGGTGAACCACCTTCTCACCAGATGGCGATGAACTTTGCTCGCCAGGTGGCAGTACAATTTTCCCCCTCAAGGAAATGACTTTTCTATAAGATGGCAACATCTCTGTGTTAAAACCTTAGTTTCAAGAAATGGCAACAGGTCAATTGTCAAACATTCATTCCGACTTGCTGGCCGATGGACTTACACCTTTTTTTGAAATGCTGCTGTCGCTAATCCTGTCTGTCTTTCTACGCTGTAACATAATATAATTTCTTTTATTTTTTATTATTATTAAACTGTGTTGGGGTAGACTATATTTGAAGGTGCCCCTTGATTCTAGCCAAGTTGTGATCGCCAAGATAGGCGATGTTGAAACTCAATCGTGATTCTGATTAGTTTAGATTTTAGCGTTATTTTTAAATGTTCAACAGTATATGTAATTTCATAGATCCGTTAGTTCTACGTTGGATACCGGCTGGTAAGATTACTTTTGCTTCTGGTCAATAAGTTCGAAGGTATGTGGGCAGTCATAAAAAGGGATTTAAGAAAAAAATTGTCACCGCCAGTCCGGTACCACAGACGCCATTTTCCATTCGCATTTCGCTGAATTTATGTGGCGATGGAGATACACAGATTCTATTCATGATAAATTTAGACAGTATCTAACTGCTATTAGAGAATTCTGTGCACCTAAATCTGAGGATATTACATCTCAATGAAGAAGTGAGTTGTTTTTTTTCCTTTTTCTTTCTGCGCTTACTCCATTAGTTTTTTTTCCCGATTCAAAATGCATTTTATTGGGTTAATTAATTTTGCATATATTGGGTTCATTGCAGTTTTATAAAGTTTTGGCCAATGTTTTGCTGAAATTTTCTAATGTTTTATTGAAATATCATTATGTTTCGGCCGCCATTCCTGTTACCACGGTGTTCCGCGCAAACAGGAATGGCGCCAAACATAAGTCGCCAATTTCGCCATGAGGCACCCTCAAGTATATTTTTACCCTGTGTTGATAGTTAATTTTTATTGAATTAATTTATTTAATATATTTAACCTAATCACCACAGGTTTATAGTAAAGTTCAAAACAATGACGAACGCTTAACAAATCAGAAAATTCCATTTTGTTTTTCGATCATACCTATTTAATGATTGAATTAATATTTGAAAAAACTGTACTGACATCAAGTATAATCCACTACAAGTTTTAAAAAAAAAATTTTGAACCTGAGTGGATGAACCAAAAGTGTTTTATCAAAGAATGAAAATTTGAACAAGATGTAGGGAGAGAGTAAACTAACAGTGGGAATTGAATAAATAAACCGTTTATACTTTATTCAACCTTTTAGGCAATTTTAACAAACATTTTCATCTTACGAGCTCAAACTTTTACATCATGAAGTATCGCTAAAATTTTACTCGATAAAAATTAAATTTCTCGTTGTTTTACTTTTTTAAAATGGAACATTGCATTTTGTATTCTACCTGTAACTGTTTCTAAGCAAGCGTACAGAGTAAGTTTGATGTCATTGAGCAAAATTTTAACGGTCCATAAATCATTGGTATTGAGGTGATAGGAGTTATCGACTATGGCAACCTTCATCTATGAAAAGGTACCCCAAAATGGAATCGAGTTAGCATGTCTTATATACTAGTGAATTGATGTTTAATAACCGTAGTGGTAGTTACGCCACAGCATCAAAAAGAGTTTCCCATCGTAATCCCAACTAACAAGCAGTTGAAACAATGCAAATTATCTTGTGGCGTAACTACCACTATAAATATTAAATACCGAATCACCAGTATATAAGACATGTTAACTTGAATCTATCTTGAGGTATCTTTTGATAGATGAAGGTTGACATTGTCGATTTATAATTCCCCTCAAGGTGATAGATAAGTCCCTTCAATGGTGACCCGGACGCGATTATCAAACTCCCCACATTGATGACCTGCGGACGTTATAAGAACACGCTAATATAGAAGGACGGTCCACATTAAACAGTTGATTTGATTAATATAAACTGCTCAAAGAAGAAAAAAAAGATCTGGTGAAGTAAATAAAGTCTCCCGGTAGTAAACAATATAGAAAAAAAAAATGAGCGAAATGCTATAAAGAAAAAATGAAGAAAAAAAATGAGCGAAATGCTATAAACAAAAAAATGAAGAAAAAATATAATGAGCAAAAATTTATATAAATAAATAAACAGCATGAATCAACTAGTGGTACGCATTCGTTCATCGAATTCTATCACAGATAAAATTCTGGAAGGGGAGTAATGTGGTGTAACTACCACTATAAATATTAAATACCGAATCACCAGTATATAAGCCATGTTAACTTGAATCTATCTTGAGGTATCTTTTGATAGACGAAGGTTGACATAGTCCATTTATAATTCCCCTCAACGTGATAGATAAGTCCCTTCAACATCAAATGTATTTTAGTTGGTATCAGAGATCCCGTACTTAAACATTTCTTCTTCAAAGCGGTTACACAATGATTTATCAAAAAGTGCAAATACTTATGCTCAAGTGTTTATTTAACTTTCATGCAGTTTTGCAAGAAAAGCATCAATGTTCAATATTTCAATTTAATTAATTCACCGCTACATGATAACTAAATGAGTAACTGACTAAAACAGCATCTGTAAGCCTTCCATTTAAGACTTGAGAGAAAAATTGTTACTTCTCTGTTAGCCGGGCGAAAGCAAAAAATTGACAAGTAATGTAGAATTCCTCCAAATTTCTTAAAATATTAAAGTTATTATAATTGGAATTCTGCATTATTTGGCTATTTTTTGCTTGTTCACGGTTAACGGAAAAGTACCGAAAAATTTAAATAAAATTTCCAGATTCACCAACACATAAACATAAAATAGATTGCTCTGAGAAAAAAAGTATGGTCAAAACTTCCTGAATATGGTAAAATCTACTGTGTTTTTTGCTCAAGGGGAAAACCAAAAAGCCCGGTACTTCTTACCGAAGTGGTTATGGTTTTGGTAAAGTAATAAAATATTGTTTTATTATATGAGAGAAAAATTTGGTATAGGTGATAAAATTTTTAATACCTTAGAGTTTTAAATAAAAACCTATTTATTTGGTTAAATTTACTTTTCAGTTTCAAATTTCTTTCTAAATATGTGAAAATAAGAATTCTAATTTCGAAAACCAGAATTTCCAGCAAACTGTTACCATTGGAAAGGAAAATTAACCAAATGAATGGTTAAAATACCGTACGCGTAGTGTTTGTTAAACTGAATTATGGTTTGATTTTTGCAAGAAATGTCAATACCATACAGTGTGGCAATTTTACCAGAATTTTTTTCTCCGTATATAGCAAAAGTGACATTTTGTATTTGAAATGGAAAAAAATGAAGGTATTTGTACAGCTGTTGTAACGCATAAAGTGTATTATGCAAAATCTGGTCAAGTCTGTTTAATCATATTAGAAACACTCTTAAATTTTTGCTGACAATTTAACAGGTTTCGATCTTTCGTATAGCTGTCTTTATCAACAGTAATTATTCAGATTTCAATTGTTTTTTCATGCAATCTCGCTTCAGTCTTTATTTGTGTCCCCAACGTGTTTACATTTTTGCTTTCATTTCTGACTACGAATCTAACAAGACACGTAAATTCTGCACTTAATTCTGACTATTAATATGCCAAAGATATTTTTGAAACACTCATTTTTATTCAAAATATATAAATATGTAAATACGCAGGGTATTCCATAAATACTACCCTTAATACGTATTCTAAGAAGGCTTATCAAAAATGAAAACTACACAATATACGCATTCGGTTTTACAAAATGATATTTAAGCGAAGAAAAATTCAACAAACGCTATCGAAATATGAAAAATTGCAGTAGAAGAAGGTAGATGCGATAAACAACAAGACTGATTTGTTTGCAGGAAAACATAGAGAGGTTAAAAGGCAACTATAAAAAATACACTTTCAAGTTTCAACCAAAAATTATACTTCTTTTGACGATTATTACACTTACCTTTTTTTCAGTAATTTATCAGGTTTCGTTGGCGTTTTTGGTTTTTTCTATGTTTATATATAAAATTGAAACAAATAATTTGTAAGGTCAGGTGGGGGAAGGTGGATACATGGGGTAAAGTGGTTATATGGTGAAAAAAGCATCTATTTTTTTCATTTAAATTGAGATAATTTGTCTAATATTTTTAGTGGGATTAAGGCACACATTTTTATTCCAGTTTTAGAAACTGTTAAAAAATTTAATGACAACAAACGCAACAACTTATACAGTGTGTTAGTTTAATCTGTTGAGGAGCTTCTTTCTGTAGTTTGTCTACCGCTACAAATATACAATTCCAATTCACTAGTATATAAGATATGTTAACTCGATTATATGGTGGGGTATATTTTCATAGATGACGGTTGACATTGTCGATAGCTACCATCCCCCATTGGTGACCTTCGGACGTGATGTAAACACACCTACCTTGACAGAAACTTCCACTTTGATTTGAACACGGCTACTTCAATGGATGGTCCACATTGAGCAGTTAACTTGCTACTTGTGGCTGTGACATTGTCGACCTCACGCTGTTGCTTCTCGATCACGTATACTCTCGACTGCTAAAGGTAACACAGGAATGACCACGACCGTGAACTTAATACAGCTCTCGCGATCAACACTCAAAAGTACGGTGATCTTAATACAGCTCTCTCAGCTTCTCACAAAACAGCAATGAATCAACTAGTGGTATCCGTTTATCGAATTCTATCAAAGATATAATTCTGGTGGAGGAGTACTGTAGTGTATCTACCACTACAAAAATATGATTCCAATTCACTAGAATATAAGTCATGTTAACACAATTCTATGGTGGGGTACCTTTTCATAGATGAAGGTTGACATTGTCGATAACAACACACTCCCCACACTTCTAATATCATTAAAAACTGGTAAAGTATACTAATTTTAGTTCAAGCAGGTAAAAAGACATTTAAAAAACAGATCTACATAAAAACTTGAAAATAAATATTAAAATGCTATCTATTATAAATTGTTTTCTAAGGTGGTGTAAAATTGATATATAGTTAGGCGTAGCTAAGTGTTATATGGTGGTTTTTTATTTCTGTATAAGCTTTAGTAAGTATCTAATATTCCATATTTCATAATGATTTGGCTAAAAAAACTTACTTGTTCGGTTACAACTCTGTCTAGTAATTTTAACACTAAAAACAAAATTTCCTTGAATTTTATTTTTTAAAGAAAAGAATGGTAGGGGGGAAGGAACAATATAATTGATATTACAATTAAATAAAAAAAATTTAAAAGAATAGCATAACGGAACAACCTAGTCAGCATATTTAACGAAAATATGAGTTTTTTCAGGCAAGTTTATGTTATTAAATGGCAGTTTTTTCATGGAAAACAAAACAATTTCCATAAAATAAATAAATTGAATAAAAACATCACGTCTGCTATAAATATTGAAAACACTTTAAATTATTACTATCGATATTAATTTTTACACCATTATTTATGATTCAAATAAACCAAAATTTATTACAGTTTTCCTGCTTTTTGATGAATTATGTAGAGTTCAGCAAAATATCTGAAATGAAACGCAATTTTGATAGCCATAAACATTATCTCTTTAATTTAAAAATGCGAAACAAAAATATTTTTTAGCATTTATTCTTCTAAATATAATCATGATACATTTATTTAAGATCATTTTTATTTATAAAACAATATTTACATGTGTTTGCTAGTGAAATATATGCTAAATTTTAGGACTATTCTCTTTTTCCCCACTCGGGTAAAGTGGATATTTTAAAGTTATATTTCATTTTAATCTATATGAATTCAATGCATATAAAATGCATCAAATTTTTTTGAAAAATAAATTTAATGGTTTGGTTTACCTGATCCTATGCTTTTTTCATTCCATTTCTGATAAGGATTCTAAAAATACAGGTTAAAGGCGGTCATTTCGGAACACCTTGCTTACAATGGTGTAGGTTTTAATAGCTTATCATTAATTTTTGCACAGATAAATTAATGCTTATTAAAACAAGTTATTAATTTTCGTACAAAATCATTTCTTTCGATAAATGATCAAAAAAATTTCTATTTCGTATTATGTTGATTTCAATTTTCAACGCAGTTTTCGCTTAAAAACAAACAGGGTATTCCGTAATAACTGCTCTTAATTCGTATTTTTGATCTCCCTGTACAATATATGTTAACGCCCGGTGGTTGAGTGGTAGGGCTTCACACTCTCGGACCAAAGATCCTTTCTTCAATACTCTGGCCGGGTAAGGTTGACTCAGCCTTTCATCCTTTCAGTCTGTCTATAAATTGAGTACCAAGCATACTTGGGAACTAAAAACTGGGAATTCCGCGTTAGGCTGACACCAAACCGGAATACCCAACCACTATTGTATTTTATTTAACAATCATCGTTGAACAGCTGACCCAATTTTCGGGTTTACGAGCCTTGTAGTTTTGAACCCAATCCAGAAGACAAGGGAACTCCTGGATCAAGTATTCCTCGTTAAAGTATAAGTACTAAGTAGTACTAAGACCCCAATGTGTACGTTTTTGTTTTCAGTTTTGGTAAGGATTCTATAAATACTTATTACATCCTGTATTTGTTCAAGATAATTTAATCGACCATCGCTTGACTCTTCAATTTTAAGGAAACTCGTGTCAGTGTTATATATATTAACTTTCCACTTAACTCATCTGAGAATAAATTAGCCAATAATGGGTGCCATTTAGTCACAGACTGAACTATGTAATTACTGATAGGGGAATATTTGGCACATTTATTATGAAGCCAAATATAAGGCACGGGAAAAAGATGCGCTCGATAATTCTTCAACAACTGTCGCCCAACGTCATCACTGAATAATTGATGGATGTTGACAAAATATATATTTATGAAGGCAATTATAAGTAATCTTCACGTAAATAGAATCCAATATTTTCACTTTCTTTAGGATGGTTATTGCGGCTAATAATATAATTCTAATAAGTATTACATTGGCATAAAAATGCCAATAAAGTTTATATGACATTAATAGAAACTTATATAATGCACTCTGTAAAAGTTCCATAAATAATACGTGAATATTATTAGAAGCATTTACTAACTAGTAACTTTTACACTGTAGTGCTTCTACCACTACAAAAATATAATTCCAATTCACTAGTATATCAGACATGTTAACTCGATTATAAGGGGGTGAGTACCTTTTCCTAGACGAAAGTTGATATTGTCGATAGCAACACACACCCCACATTGGTGACCCGGACGTAACGGGAACAAACAGACCTTGAGAGAAACTCCCACTTCGATATGAACTTGTTATCTTGACAGTAACGCCAGCTTTGATCTGAACACGCCTAATTCTATGGATGGTCCACATTGAACAGTTGACTTGCTACTTGTGACTGCGACATTATCCACTTCCTCGCGCTGTTGCTACTCAGTCTCGATCACACATAACGTACAGCGTATTCACTCGACTACTAAAGACAACACAAGAGTGACCATGACCATGACAGTGAACTTAATACAGTTCTTATGATCAGCACTAAAAAAAATACGATGATTTTAATAGAGCTTTCCCGACTTCTCCAAAACAGCAATGAATCAACTAGTTGTATCCGTTCATCGAATTCTATCACAGATATAATTCTGGTGGAGGACTACTGTAGTGTATCCACCACTACAAAAATATAATTCCAATCCACTAGTATATGAGGCATGTTAACTCAATTCTATGGCGGGGTACCGTTTCATAGATGAAGGTTGACATTGTCGATAACAACACACTCCCCCCATCATTTTAAAAAGTCTTACACTTTTACACTTTCCCTCAAACGGCAGTCTCATTAAGGGCAGTCTCAACAGAACACCCTTGTGGGTGTTCTGTTGAGACTGCCCTTAATGTGTATTTAGAATTCATTTCAAAGATGGAAACAAAAATACATACTCATGGGAATAACATGTTAATATTTGAAGAAGGTAAAAACATAAAGGTCATAAGAAACCTGACAAGTTACAGTAAAGAAAGCCGAATAAAATAAATATTAAGACTCAATTAATTGGAGTTTGAAATTTGAAAGATTTTAATCTAACAATCATCTCTCAACTTCTTTCGTAACCAAACCAGTCTTGTTGTTTATTACTTTCATTTTACTGTAGTACTGTGATTTGTCAGATTTTTGGTTGTGCTGTTATTCCTCCCCCCCCCCCTTAAAAACGGATTTACGACACATTATATGCTTTTTCGCTTACAGTTTTAATATGTATCCTAAAAAGAGCGGTCGTACTGATCATGTTAGTTATATACTTTAGGAATGTTTTTTTCCTTTATTTTTCATTTTATAAAACGCAATCAGAATTCTTCCTTGCTTTTTATTAAGCTTAATATTTTAATAATACATGTAATAGGTTTTTATTCAAGAGATTTTTTACACACTTCCTATTTGTATTTATTTTTAACGTATTGCATTACAATAATAACCAATTGATACACGAATGTAAACAAGTGGAAACCAGTTTCGGCCGCGTAGAAACAATAAAGTTGTATAGTAGTGTCACCTGATAATTAAGATTTGACATAGAATCTTATAGTGCGTCTAATAATTTGGCCAGGTACTGTACATTTTCCTAAGAATCTTTCACACATTAAAATATAACTTATCAAATTGCTGTTATTATCGTAAAGATATTATCAATCAACCATCACATATAAACTTATTGCTCTAATTCATATTTGCAAGCATTTACACACTATTGAAAAATAAATTTATTTTTATTGTTGCATTGACTCACTTAACATCACGAATACTCAAAATTATTCTTTTTAGCAGAAAATACTGTTTTAAGGCATTCATTGAAAAGTTTTGCTATCATTTATGTTAATACCTGTCAATAGACAGAATTATAAATTTGTTCTAAAATTTGTAGCGTGTATAAAATTAAAACTTGTTGTCAGCTACTTGTTGCCAAAATACTTGTTGCGTTTTCTGACTTACTATTTCAGAACTGCTCATGAAACACTTACCTAAACATAAAATGAAAGTAAATAACAGAATATTAGAAATATATTTATTTCATTGCTAAAGATACCTTACAATACCTAAGATATGATCATTTGGTAAACTTATAAATTTAAGAACCAACCACTCAAACTCTCAAACGGAACTTAATTGCATATCTAGATTATTTGGGCGATGATAAAATTCCCTTAAGACATCGTCGAAATTTTGAACAAGTCTCAAACCTTTAGTTATAATCCTTTAAGGAACGCAATTTCTCAAGAGCACATATTTAGCTTCACGAATGAATTAATTAATTCATAATTCGTTCGCAAATAAAAGCTCTCTTTTAAAAGAGTCAAACAAACACTACATCATTTGTTTTTTCTTTTCTAATTTAGACAATTATGTATTAAAATATATTGTTTTCACTGAAAAGTCATGAGTACATCTTATGAATATTTATAGTACGTCTAATAATTTGGCCAGAGGCTGTAAATATGCTATTATTGGCGTTATTTAAATGGCATTATGTTAGAATTTTAATTTTTGTCTGTCATAAAATTGTAACATTTCAATTCCGTAATCAGTTTAATACTTTTCATAACTGTTTTAACAATTGAGCAAAGAGAATCGTAAGCTACAATGCCGCCGAATTAATTCTGAAACCAAAAATTAATTCTGAAGTCCAAGATGACGACAGATTATGACAGATCTTAAGGATTAATATAAAGTTAATAAGGTTTAATTAAGCAACAAAAGAAAAGCTTAGTATACTAATACGTACGAAATTCCTGAATGTTAATGAAATTATTTTCATGTTCGCATTATTCAAAGTTCATAAGAAATGCACTTTAAAGTAATTTCATATCATTAAAATTTCTAAAAAGACTTTGCATAACTAATTAATGAAATTTGTTCGGTAAAGCTTTAATCTTTTGAGTGCAAGTAGAAATATTTCATAGATTTTTAAATATAAATTTTTTATTAAAACCTTATTTATATGTTTAATCATCATTAATATTCCCTCATTGATATGATTTTAAATCAAAATTCACTTTAAAGTATACTTTCTATTATATGAATCGTATGAATGTCATTACACCAATGGAAAACTATTGAATAACTGTGTTTACATTTCATCATTATTTACTGATGTAACAGTTCATTTACATTTCAATCAAATGCACTTACTAATAAAGGGCTCTCTTAAATGATTACACTACTCAACAAATTGAATTACGGTTAAAATAGTTTTTTTATTTTAGAATTTTGCGTTTATTCTTAACTAGTCTTTATAAAATTAGATTTCTTGCAAAATTTTCTCATGAATACTGTTCTTAATTTTTAATGTAAGAAAAGAAAATTAAAAAAAAACTTATTTTTTAATATTATTTTTCATACACATGGAAAGTTTTACATTTTTAGTAAATTGGAGTTTGGTTTTCTTATTTTTCTACATAATTATTCAAATTTTTACCGGACGAATAATCCTGCTTAACTTAAGAATTTTTTTTTCTTATTCTTGTTGCCTAATTTTTTGTGAACCAGTTATGCCACACAAAATACCTTGTATACCAAGTTTCAAAAGAAAATGCTAAGAAGTAGCAAAAATATTAATTAAGGAATGCTTTTGTACTTAATTAAAATGAAATACTTTGAACATGCATATTTCTCTCACTGAATCAGGCTTTCAGCCTCAATGCTTTTGATAAAAATGTGAAAAACAAATAAGAACTATTTTTAAGGTTTTAAAAGCCCACTGTCCCCTAAAAACTAGGCAACCGTAAAAGGCACATTTAAGGAATCACAGATTTTTTTTTATTAACAAAATCTTAAATTTGTAGAAAAATATGCGTGCTATTACGTGTTTTAATCCGATCTATTTGAAACCGCGCATGCTCAGACAACTTACTGCAAAAATACTGAAACTAAAAACAGAAAACAACAATTTTCTAAATTAGAATCAAACTCGAGTATATTGTTTAAAATTATGCTGTCTTTAAATCTGTTTTGCTCAATTCAGGTTTTTCCATCTTGTTCACAAATTTACTAGAAAAATAATAGAGTTTTTTTTTAAATTATAGCTTTATAAAAAATTTAATTATAAAAGTTGTTTGCATTACTTCATTAAAGCGTTAAGTAATAACTGTACGTTAAACTTCCGTGAAAAATTTAGAATCGTATGTAAAATTTAAGATAAGTTATCGAAAGTTAAAAACAAAAGTTGTACGTTGATGCTTTCTCGAATAATTAAAAACAACCTAGGACCCTTAATAGTAAAATAGTTTAAGATTAAAATATTTATAAAAATATTGTACTTTATAAAAAAAGATTTGGTAAGCTAGGTAATAACTTTTCTGTTAAACATTAATACTTTTAAATACATGCAAAATTATTTCAGAGGTTCTTAGGATCTATAATTTACTATTGCCATAATTATATTCTCAATCACCATTGTTCTTTCTTTTATGAACTGTTAACGTAAGCATTCGAGAAAGGAGCTTTGGTACAGATTTTTGTTGAGAAAAGGAAAAGGAGTCTGAGTAATGCTTACGCATAACACTAAAATCACCTTATTTTCAGAATTCAAAAATATAGATAAAAAGTATTTTATGAAGAAATTCTTGGAAAAAATTTAAACTCAAAATACAATTCAAATTTGTATAAATAAAAGTTGGAAAACAATTTTTTCAAGTATTTTTACAATTTTATGAAAGGAATTAAAATCTATTTTTCGTTTTAGTTGCACTTTACATCTTTTATGTCAGTTGCAACTTTAATTTGAATTTAACCCAAAAATTATTACATAAAAAGTCTAGACAAAAGCAAAGAGCATAAGGGTTACAGCTTTCTTCCGTAAGCAGGGAAAGGGGTTTGTATTTTGCTTTATTTTTGCTGTGGAGGAAGGGGGGAAGTTAAAAATTGTTAGAAACATGCTCAGGTAATATTTGGAGGGCCCCTTAACTCTAAATGCTCGGTAATTTCTACCGAAATGTTTTGGTAAATTTTTTTTTTGGTAAAATTAACTATAAAATATGGTATTATAATATGTGATTAAGTTTGGTAAATCCGGTAAAATTTGGAAATTTTATTATGATACCTTTGGGCATGGCATAAAAGTCATTTATTCGGTTAAATTTACTTCTCAATTACGCATTTTTTATTAAATGTGTCACGGACTATAATTTTGAAAATCAGAATGTTCAGTAAACCACATAAGCGGAAAAATTTCCAAATGAAAGGTTAAAATACTGCATATTTTGGTTTTTAATATCAGAATTATGTTGTTTCTTTTTTACCAGAAATATCATTAATATACAGTAGCGTAATTTTCCCAGTATTTCTTTCTCCCTGCGAATTTTTCATAAAATGAATGTCACCAAATTAATGAAAAACTTTTAAATAATGCTTCAAAGATTTTATTTTTATTTATTGGTGTGTCGTTTAATTTACATTTTAATCAATAGCAAATAAAACATAAAAAAAAATTCACTTAGATGATTCCATATGAAAGTTTTTACAGATGAGAAACTATGAAACTAAAGTAACGAAGCCAAGCTAATGAAATTTTGACACAAATGTAATGCAGCAGCATCGCATTTTTTTATTAGAATTCTTTAATGAATTCCTAACTAGTCGTGACAAAAAATAAAATAAGATTTATAACTATATCTCTCATTGACTACAGTTTTTAAGTATTTGATGAAAGAGAAAGTAAGTTTTCTATTCGCACTATTCATTTGCTTAAAGAGATTTTTAGATTTTCCTTAGAAATAAATTTCTTTTTATCATACATATATAAATCATTCACACTTTATCAGAAGAAATAGCCATCTTTGGTGTAAAAAGTCGCCAAATATAAATAGTTTATTCCTGAATATAAATCATTAGAACTGAGATTTTTTCCACTAGTAAAAAAAACATTTCTTGTCACAAAATAAAATGTTGCTCTTTGTTTATTTGATATAATGCTAGCCTTTAATATTAAAAAGAACCTCATGATTTAAAAATAGAAAAAATAAACCATAATTCTGGAGGAACAAAACGATTGGAAATAACAACACGGATTCAGAAATGCCTATAGATTTGAGGAATTGGTGTTTAATGTTTCCGAAGCCAGTGTAATTACACTCAATTTAGAATTTCGAAAGAGATTTTCTAGTATTTATGATTATATTTCTTGTGGATTACGATATTCGGAAAAAATTTTATAACCGTCGTTGAACAGCAGATCCAATTTTTGGTTTATAACTACTATTGTTCAACTCCATAGCCTTGTAACCTAGAACTCAATCCAGAAGACAATGATGGAACTCCTGGTCCAAGTATTGGAAAAAATCTGCCTCCATGGAGGACTTTTTGATGGAACTAACATCCTCATTTCTGTTACATGGAGATGAAAACCATGAAAACCTCCCACGGTTAGCCTGACACAAAGAGGACTCTAACCCATGATCCGTCTACCACTGTGGATATTTTACGTCAGCACTGTGCTTGGTTCGAGTCGGTAGCGGAATTCGTTGGTGGTTGCCCCAGCCACCCCAGTGGTTGCTACCAACCACCACTGGGATTTGAATCCGGTTTACCTCCTTGGCGAATATTGCAGCTTTGTGAGTTTTATAAAATATGTTTTAAAAAGCTGTTACAGCTTAAAAAGCTGTTAAAAAGTTGTTTTTTTCCTCAAATATTTGCGTTGAACGCCACGCAATTCATCTAAATATAAAAACCAAAACTGATATTCTTGCATCAGTTTCGGACTGATAATAAACTGATAATAAAGCAATAAAAAAAACGAAACTGATAACAAAGCTATAAAAGAAAAACAATAATAAAGCAATAAAAAATATGTAACTAATAATTAATCAACACTTCACAATCATGCACAAAACGTAGTATATCAACATGATTAAATCATTTTATGCCCAATTATTTTATGATTAAATGAATAATTTCAGGAAACTGAAGAGGTAAGATAGTACTTAATTAAAAACTTCCTTCGCGTCAAAAATATACAAATTGGAAGTTAACGTGTTTCAAGCACTCATAAGCAAGCGCCAATTTTCATGACTTGCCAGACATGAATGAGAAGAAACAAGAATATTTTGAAATTTGAAACTTAAATTTGCAAACGAAACATTGAAAAATAAAGATGTAAAACAAAACTAGAAAATCCACAGCAGCCAGAAGAGTAAAAGATAAAAAACAGAACAAGAAAAACCGCATTAGCTGACTGGGGAAAATCAAGGTAAAATGCACTTCCAAGCAGTATGGAGAGTTTGTGAGGAACTAATACCGTTAACAAGGGAATCAGCATTCATGTGAATAAAGTAAGGTTCCACCGCATCAAGATGGGCTGAGCTAACTGTACTGCCCAGCTTTGTACTGCCGAAATTGAATTTATGCCCAAGATTTCAAAAATGTGCAACAATTGATGATTTCTCTTATTCTTGATAACCGACAACGAATTCATGATATTATGAATATCAGCAGTTTTTTTAATCGCTTTAAATTTTCATTTTGAGAAAAAAAAGTCAAATGTTTAAAAAGTAGAAACTTTTTAAAACACTACATCCTTATTTTTCCAGCCAGCTCATTACTCGTAACATTGACAATATTCGAGCAATTTTCTCTGTCGATTATCAGGCGTGTTTGTGAAAATAAAATTGATCCTATATATTTGCGAGTATTCCTTCAAAATGTTTACTTCTGCGATTCAGTTTTTACATTTATTATGAAGCCATCAAACATCGGGAAATGTTCTTTATGTCGATACATTTGTTCGCGTCGAAGAAGTAGACAGCATATTTTGGAGCAAAATATCGTACCTTCTGGAAATGGAAGTTAGGTTATCATCTATCTTAGTCTCAGAGTAATAACGTTCTATTTCAAAAACCGCAAAAATGCATGAATATTTTAAAACAAATGTAGGAAGTAAAACATAGGAAAGAGAAGAAAGAATACTTTGTAAAAATTATTCTTTTTGGAACATTTTTATTGAAGAAAATACTGAAAATCTTTTAATAGTAGGGGAGAGTCGGGTAACCCCTCCCAATTGAGGAGTATTGCTTATATTTTTGTATAATATTGAGTAATAATCAACATTTTTGTACGTTTCTATTATTTTGTCATCTAATTAAATAATGCAAAAAGAATAAACCAAAAAAAGAATAGTTTAACTTAAAATAGAAATTTAAAAAAACATGTTTTTCAGCTCTTTTCAAAATGTGCCGGGTAGCCCCACGCAGTTACAAAAATTATGTTTTTTCAGGCGTAAATGAAAATGACCAATGTATTGACAATAGATGAACCTCATTTATCATTTTTATCACAAAATTCAACCGATTTTTCTTAATTTCATGACTACTGTATTCAACATATTTTCAAAACTATTAATTACCATGTTACCAGCTGCATAAATACTTGAAACTTTGAAAATAATCTTTTTTTAATATAACAATTAATGTCTGATGGCCCATTGACTTGAAAAAATATTCTATACATATGAAATTGATAGTGGGCGGGGCTACCCGACACTAATGTTTAATTTCAGATTTAACAATTTAATGTTCTTCCGTCTTTTGCTATTAAGATATTTCAAAGATATTTTTTCTCTTTTATTTTAAATTCGCATACAGTCTAACATACAGTCACCCTTACAGTGTTTGGCCAATTTATTAGACGCACTATAAGATTCTATGTAGAATCATAATTATCAGATGATATTATATAGCTTTATTGTTTCTACGCGGCTGAAGCCGGTTTTGCATTTGTTTATATTCGTGTATCAATTGATTAACATTGCAATGCAATAGGTTAAAAATAAATACAAATAAGAAGTATATAAAAATCTCCTGAACAAAAACTCAGTATATTGCACTAATTAGATCAAATTATAAGACACTGCAATTTTTCAATATTTACATGTTTTGCAGAGGCAATCCTTTTATATTTAAGCACAAGTATAATAATATAACACCTGATATGTTAAATAGGCTCTATTTATATAATATATCGTCTAATTTATCCAATTGTCGAATTTATATTATATGTCATCTAATTTAACCAATTGATAAACGAAGTAAACAAGATCAAACCGGTTTCAGTCACGTGAACACAATAAAGCTGTATAGTATCACCTGATAATTAAGATTTTTAAAAAAATCTTATAGTGTGTGCAATAATTTGGCCATGGATTGATAGTAACAAATTTGCTGTTATTTGAAATAAAATGAATTATATTTATGTTAAGAATCTGAAACACTACATTAGCAAGCATTGGCTAGAATTATGACTACGAAAAAGAAATGAAGTTTAGCTCGTTTATCGTTTCTAAGTAAGAATCAGAAATTCTAACCTATAGTTAAAACTGGATCATTTTCAATACTAATTCAGGTTAATCTCACAAATAAAAAATTTCCCAAACTGATTGGCGTGGTCCCAAAGGTTAGAGCAAGGGAAAAGAAATTAGACAACAACCATTTTGATAATGGGTAACCTGTGATCTTTTTCTTATCTTTTATTTATATTATTTTAGCTTTTTTTTAATTATAATTTTTCTATTCTTTTTTTCTCTCAAGATGTTTGCGTGGCACTCTTTGTTTAAAGCCTATCCACCACGACAAGGTGGTGCCACATCGGATAGGGTCGGTTTTTAATTGTCCTGCCAAAAACCGTATAAAAAGCAGACAGTGATTCGATTTTTAATTGTCCTTTTGGCCAAAAATCGTGTAAAATGCAATCAATAATTTGGTTTTTAATTGTCTTAAAGCCAAAAACCACAGAAAAAGCAACTGCAAGAGAAGGTCAGCTTTTAGTAAGCAGCCTTCTTCCTCCTCTTTCTGGGAGGTTGTCCAGACGCAACATAAGCCCATGGGAAACCCTCATGGTAATTCACACCCTGATCAGCACACTGACCAGCTGGACATCTTTTCCTCTTTGTGCCAGACCGAGTCTGCACAAAGTCAGTTGCAGGTGATTCTTCACCGTGTTCATCGATGGTAGCTGAACAGCAACTGAGATTGGAAAAGAACTTGCAGATCTTTTTGAACCACTTCATAATTTCAGTGGATATTTTAAAACGCTTTTTTTGAAAAGAGCTAAATAAGAACAAGTTTATCGCACCACTGTCAAAATGGAAATGACTTAAAATTAAGTTCTCATTATTAACTTTCTAAAGTATTGTTGAGATTAAAAAAAGAGGAAAGTAGTGATGTTAATAACGACTCTAAACAATGGCTTACTGTATTGTTTATGTAAACATCGAGGTTTCATTGTTGCACATTAAAATGGGTATGTGTGCCTGTAGGTTCAATAAAATGAAAAAAATATTGATTATTAATGGAGAATAATACACATCTTGCAGCAAAAAATGTTGAAATATGTTTCCTCTTTTTAAAATTAATTGAGTGAATTTTAAAATATTTACACGCATACGCACAACTCTTTCGCCTATATAGTTTCTTTTATTATCTTTATACTGTGTCGCTTTATACCGTACCTTTATACAGTACGTTAAGCGTTACACACAAACGGAAAAACAAAAGGATTCTGTGCACAAACGCAAAAAAAAAATTAAACATTAATCATTTTGCCAATGGGTATCCTGTGATCGCTTTTCGGCGATTCCAATTTTTTCTTTAATTTAGTTTCATTAAATGTGGTTTAAAAAAGTATACTTTAATTTTTTTTTCTCGTATGAATATCAAATCTTTTTTGAAAATAACGCTTCCTGTGGGAAAAAAGGAGTCTTTTAATGACAATTTTAATAAACTTAAGCTTTTTTTTTTCCTTGATGTATTTGCAAAAATTCTAAAAGACATTTGGGAAAAAATCAGAATTAATCATAAATTTTACTGGTTTACTCAATTACACTAAATACTTTTAAGCACAACATATTAATTTTCCTATTTTACAGAATGATTCTTAAGAGCTTGCTTTAATAAATATTTTTTGAATCTTTAATATATTTAGAATATTATTTTCAGAAAAAAATGTTTTTTGGATTTTAATAAATATTTTTCGCAAAAGAACAAAACATTTTGATAATTGAAAACCAGTGTTTACAAGGAAAAAACAATTTCAACTCTGACTAAATACAATTCAAGTCAATACAGTCTTTGGCCAAATTATTAGACACACTATAAGATTCTATGTAAAATCTTAATTATCAGGTGATACTATACAGCTTTATTGCTTTTACGAAACTGAAACCGGTTTGCAATTGTTTACGTTTGCGTATCAATTAGATCCATTGGACGATATATAACGTGAATTCGATGATTGGATAAATAAGGATCATATTCATATCAAATAATTTCATATCAAATATTATATTAGTATATTAACTGAATACCAGTTATATCTTTAGCAAATAAATATCTTTACTCCATTTATTTTGCTTTCTAGTATATTGCTTATTATTTTATTTCATTATGCATATATCACCTTAGTTAATTAATCATGATTGGCTTAATTAAGTCTCATTGGCGCCAATTTCCTATGCTTCTCCTAAACGAATTAGTACCACTTTCCCATTAATTTTTGCTTTTGATTACATAAATATTTTGGTTCTATTCTATTATCGTTGGTTTTAAATAAGTAATTTTTTAGAAACACGTTTAAAAGAATTAATATAAATAAAATAAAAACACGCGGTATCAGACAAAGTATAAATTTGGTGACGTAGACCACGCGTGCTGCCACGTAATGCTCAGTGAATTTATCTGCGAATATACGCATGTATAATATTATTAGCGAATATACGCTCAAGAGCCAAAATATTATGACCACCTCTTAATGACGAGTTGGCTCACCTTTAGCCCGCAACACAGCTGCAACCTGCCATGACATGGATGTCACAAGTCCTTGGTAGATGGCCGGAGACAGATTGTACCAGCTGTTTGAGCAACGGTCACGCTAATCCGAGATATTGCGACTTAGTGGTCTTTGAACTCTGAACTGCCGTTCCATGACATCCCAAATATGTTCTATCGGATTAAGATCCGGTGAGTTAGACGGCCAGGACGTTAACTGGGATTCAGCATCATGTTCCTAGAACAACTCCAACACAATTTGAACCTTGTGACACGGGGCAAGATCCCGTTAAAAAATTCCATTTCCAGCTGGAAAAACGGAGGCCATGTAAGGGTGCAACTGGTCCGCAATGATGTTCAGATACCCTGTAGCATTCATGGTCTGCTCTACCACAACCACGGGTCCCAGAGACACCCAAAAGAACGTTCCCCAAAGCATAATACCGCCACCACCGACCTGTGTATGACCTACTGCACATTGAGGGAGCAACTGTTCGCCTGGAAGACAGCGTATCTTGACACAGCCATCGGCGTGATGAATGACAAACCGTGATTCAACTGACCAGGAAAATCTCTCCCACTGATCCATGGACCAGTCACGATGTTCCCGGGATCAGCGCAGCAGTAGTTGGCGATAACGCTTGGTTAGCAAAGGCACCCGAGTGAGACGTTTGCTGCGTGGCCCCATATCCAACAGTGTGCTCTGATACTATTCTACTTGACCCTGCATTGAATTGGGCTGTCAGCTAAGTCACTGTCTGGCTCCGATTTTGCTTCACTAAGCGAGACAATCTCCGATGACCTTTTTCTTTGATAGCGTGTAGACGTCCAACACCATGTCGTCTACTGCTGGTTTCGCCGTCATTAATTCACTTTGCATAAATACTAACAACTGTAGACTGCGAACAACCCACGAGTCTTGCAGTTTCGGAAATACTTGTTCCGAGCCTTCGAGCCATTACAATCTGCCCTCGATCAAAGCCGCTTAGATCTGCAGCCTTTCCCATCACACACAGAAGTAAGTGAAGGAATGAGTCATCAAACTCTCCAGCAACAGTTAAATACCACTTCCACCTGATCACGTGCCTTCCACGTTATCCAGGAGAGTTCATTGCAAAATGTAGGGGTGGTCATAGTTTTGACTCTTGAGTGTATATAAGCCTTAATTTTTAACAGCTCGTTTGAGGAATCATTTCATTAATTTTTTTAAATAAACCTCATAAATATTTAATGTTTTTGCATTTAGTCCTCGTAAAGAATCATTCTGCCACTTTGCGTGCCCATTTCTGCATAATTAATCTCTAGTTCGAATTAATACATTCTTCTACTCCCACATTCGTCGCAGCAAAACAAATTCTAATTGTGTTTAAGATAAAATAATAAAGGTGAAATGATGTGAAAGAAGAGATAAGTTGACGAAAACTTATCCCAAAAGAATCCCGTGATTATAGGGAAACGAAACATTTTTTCCATTTCAGTGTCAAGTGAAGGAAATGATAAATTACGCTTTCGTAGTTATCTTTTCAAAGAATAAATCTCACAGAATAAAATGTATTTGGCTCATTTGCGTCATCAGTTTTTTTTTTCAACATTATTTGATAAGGTAAAATAATTCTGTTCAAACGTTTATTTAAATATTTTTATGTCATTAGAGACTCTTTTAATAAAGCATTTCTATGGCAACAAACTCAATGAGGTAACAAAAAATTGACCATCTTTTGGCATTAGCATAAAATGTGACTTCATTTTTATAAATTCTATCATTTTAAAATAATATTTAGAGCCTATTAATTTCTTTTAGTTTACTTTCTAAGAATGCTTTATCATCCATATGCTGACAAACGATTAATTTAATTTGTAAAATTTTATTCCTTTCATTTATTTCAGACATTTTTCTTTTCTTTTCTATTCATTAATTTTTTTACGTTGTGGCTTAACTACCACTGCAATTATTAAAGTATATAAGACATGCTATCTCGATTCAATCTTCAGGTTCCTTTTGATAAATGAAGGTTGACATAGTCACCATCAGCACGGATTGATGCACGAACATAAACAGGTGCAAACCGGTTTCAGTCGAGTGAAAGCAATAAAACTGTATAGTACCTCTAGCAAAGAATATTATATACTCACATTATATATTCTTTGCCTCTAGTGCGTCTAACAATTTGTCTAGGGACTGTACGGATGTGATGGATAGTCTATTGAAAAATTTGACTTGTTATATGCGACTGCGTCCTCCTCGCGCTGTTGCTTCTCAGTCTCATTTACACACAATTGGATCCTGTACACTATCTACTGCTAATAGCAACACAGGCGAAACCATACACACAACCGTGAACTTAATACAGCTCTCACGACAAACGCTCAAAACTCGATGAACTTAATGCAGCTTTCAGAACAAGCCCTTAAAATCCGGAGAACTTAACACAGCTCTCCCGGTCTTTGTCAACTAGTGGTATCCGTTCATCGAGTTCTATCGCAAATAAAATTCTGGTGGGGGAGTATTGTGGCGTAACTACCACTACGATTATTAAATATAAATTCACTAGCATATTAGGCATGCTAACTCGATTCAATCTTGAGGTACCGCAATAATTGTGTGTGTGTGTGTGCGTGCGTGTGTAAAACATATACATATGTACATGAAAAATAGCTTTTGCACACTTTTTGCTAAAAAATAAATAAAAGCCTTGAATAAAGAGTCTTGAAAAGTTCGAAAATTCCGGTAACTAAACGTACGTTAATTTATTTATTTTTTTATCCATCGAGGAGGTGTGAAGTACTGTGCATATCATGCTACATAAAACTGTACACTCAATTCTTTTGGTCGTAACTTCATTTTTATACGAAACAAACATCAAAAGAACTATTTCCTTTTATTTTTGAAGGATTCTTTTCGATTGATCATGACCTTAACATCATCGAGCTGAAATATTCTCTTGTGTAATGGAAGACCAAGAATGTAGGAGAAATTTTCTCCCAAAAGGTCGAAAAATGTAAGAGAATTGTACTCTTTTTTTCACCATCTAATTCTAAAATATCTCTACTTCGAGCACCCAGTTGTTGAAGGAATTTTTTTGAATGCTAACGAATGTAAATATTTATCTACTTTAATACACTTTTGTGATATGACTCACTGTTATATTGTAATCAAATTTTTGTTAAATTTTTATAACAATTACTATTTCTCTCTTCACGAATTTTATAATATTTAATTTTCATCCACTTCTAGTATGTTAAGATTAATTTGAATTTGTCCTAATATTGTCTGTGTTATGAGTAGGTCTGATTTACGAACAAACTTTTTTTTAAATAAGTGAGGCTCGTGCAAAACTAACTCTTCTTACTTTAAATTGTTTCTTAAACATAACTTTGTTGACTCTCATGCATATCATATTTTGTTGTCCTTAAAAAATTTACGGTTACAAATGGGGGCAACTGCTTTGCATTGAAAATAATTTAAAGGAGCTCCTCTTGACGTTTGGTGTAAAGTAGTTACTAAGATGCACTAAAACTTTTTGCAGTGTAAAAGTTATTATTGAAACGAATGAGTAAAATTTTATGCGACAGCAGAACATTGTTTAAAGAAAATAATAATCTTGAAAAGTGTTTTTTTTTAAATCTTTTATTTTTCTTTAAAAAAACAAAAGATGGTACTCATCAGTCAAGAAGAAAACTTAAAAACAAGCTATCCATTAAGGAAAAACTAAATTTTATAAAAACTACGATACATCAGTTGAAAGTTGTTAATAAAACATAAAGTGCATTAAAATGTATTGTTGCAATTTCTGAATCTTCGACTACGACGAAATAAAATTAAATTTTGTTCCATCGTTAAAAAAAAAGTAATTAAATTGCTTTCTTAGAAAAAAGGATTGCAGAAAAAAAAATCATTATGTCCAAACATAAACTAGCTTATTTTTTTTATTCAATAAAAAATGGAGAGAAGAGGAATTTTAAAATAAATTACGCAAAGTGCAACTTAAATCTTTTGAAATATTTCCTAAACATTTTTTTTCTTCGATACATTATAAATTAGTTTTCACTTACTGCGAAAAATTATTCTAAATATAAGAAGTCACATCAAATATATTNCATACGTATCCAAATACTTATTGGTAGATAGTATTTATATATGTTACGGGCAATGTAATTATTTAGGTCAGTATTCATAATGCTTAGTTATTATGAATAATGACCATTAAAATTGGGCAGTTTGATAAATTTGAAATACTTTACGATAATTTCTCACATTGCCCGGACATTATAAATACCGCTATTATTTCGTTGGGCACTTTGATTAATTGACAGCAATGGGACAACCACGTGCGTGTGGTGTGATTCTGGCTGGCCAATGTTTACCGTTCAATGTTGACTATCAAATTAGTCGCTTTGGTGAATGTCCGAAATATTTATTACATCCGATTTGATACTAATTTATTCGTGGATATAATTACATTTATTCGATATTTTAATACTTACTGACGATAGATTAGAACAAACATCAGTGTTTGGAGTATCGGGCAAATATATACCGGGCAATGGC
>NC_092211.1:11037398-11081611 GCF_043381705.1 Parasteatoda tepidariorum
CACTTATATGATTTATACACCGGAGTTTCAAGAGCTCAATTTCAAATTACATTTTGTTGTAGGCTTGAAACCTTAAAAATATGGATTTAAAAAGGATAGAGTATACTTAAATATAAGGTAATAATTAAAAAGTATCGGGTATGTAATCTAAACTATCCTATTTTTTGTACTCTAAACTACAAAAACTATCCCCCAGTCGTAGCAAATGAAGGTGATGTCAAGATTTTAAAAACATGAGAAATTTTCGGAGCTTTTCCAGTCCTTATATCGGTTGCTGATAAAAGTGCTCACCGACAAGTCACTGAAGATGAGATTGTCTTAATACTAATTTTCTGAGTTAGACTCAAACTAATAGATAATGATATTAGATAACGACTTAGATTAAAACTAATTTTCTGAGTTCTGCTCATTTAACGTTACCCAATGGGCACCTGTGAACTTAAGTCAAGGAGGCGAGCAACATTATCCACGCGCCACACTGCCACAGATACCCGTTCTTAGTGTGGGCCACATTCACGCATAACAGAGAACACACAGATAGAAGCATCCATGCCCTGAGCGGGACTCATACCCGCTGCCATTGGCTTCGCAGTCACGCAGGGTAACCGCTCGGCCACCTGCCAGGCGGATTCAAATCTATATCGGAGGTGTAACAAATTTTATCGATTCTTTTTCCTCCAAGACTTGTTTTTCATTTAAAAAAAACATTATAGTTTTTTTTTAAGTTGAATTAAAATGCAAAATTAAGAAAATTTCTGTTTCATAACGTGAAACAAAGTTGACTTAGATGCCAGCTATTAAAGGGGTAAATAAGTGAATTTAGAAGTGATGGAATGACAAAGTACAAATATTTTATAACCATCATTGGACAGCTGATTCAATTGTAGTCCTACGATTATGTAGCAACTCAGTAGCCATGAAATTTTGAACCCAATAAAGAAGACAAGGGAAGTCTTGGATCAAGCATTGAGAGAGATTTGCCTTCGTGGAGGACTTGTATATAGAACTACCCGCGTTTGCGTTACATGGAGAGGAAAACGACGAAAATCTCCCACAGTCAGCCTGAGGGCTTAGAGCCTCTAACCCATGATTCGTGTACCGAGGATATTTTACGTCAGCACTGCTGTCGGTGCGAGCCGGTTGCGGAATTCGTATCGATAAGACATTGCTGGGATTCAAATCCAGTTCACCTTTATCCCCTGAGCCACCACGACTGAAGTATAAATATTATTAAAAAAGAACAATTAAGAGAAATCATTTGAATAGTAAGATTAAACGAGGTTTAAAGAAGGGAAAAGGATCATCGCTAGGAAGAAGCAGTTTGGACACAATGCATTCAGAGTCAGTATAGAGATTGTATCTGAAATCTAACTGTTTTAAGTTACGAAATCTGACAATGAAAAAGAAAATTTCTTTCAATAAATTTCACTTTTTTTCAATGAATATGTATTCTCGAAATTCTAAGAGTAGCTGCAATAAGTAAAATATGGTACCGTTGTTTTATGCTGAAAACTGATAAAACTGATTTCGCAAAAGAGTTGACACTCATTTCACTTTTCGTGAAGTTTGAAATCTCGGTAACTCTTAAAGCGAATCGAGAAATTTTTGATCACAATTTTAAAATACGTTTATCCAAAAATGATTCGAGTCAAAAAAATAATTTTATCACTTATATGATTTTTATTAATTATTTTAATAACAGTTGAAAAAGATTTGAATATTAAGGTGTACTAAAACATTCGTGGATTAAATCTACGCAATTTTAAATGATGAAAAATTCAGAATATCACCGTTTCATCCTAAAATTTCACAGTTTTAAATGAAGAAATATTAAAAATTTGTAAATGTTCTTCCCTTGAAATTTTATTATTCTAAACTAGTTGACCGATTTCGTTGAAATTTTGATAATTAAACAAGCTTAATTTAAAATGATGTAAAAATATGTATATCTTACGTTTTAAGAAAATTGCGAGCAATTAGGTTTTGTTTCATTAAATAGTTTGGCAAATCAATATTAAATGCCGGCTAAGAGACGTGAATAAAATTTCTGAAAATTCCCATTTCATAACTGCTATTAAATCAATAGAAACTTTAAAAAGAAAGTTCCGAAAATTTTATAAGTCATTATTTTTTTCTAAATTTAAAATCTTACAGGAATACACTGCAGAATAAATTAAATAAAACATATTAAATATTATTTTATAGAAGAAATATTTACAAAATGACTATGCAAACAAATGTTTTACAAAAATATTTTTGTAATTCTGTAAATTAATAATCTAATAAGAGATGTTTTAGTTGTTAACTCAACAATTTTATCTCAGAAGCCGTAATCAGGGTTTAATAGCTGTAAAGAATCTAAGGCGAATTTCGATCATTTCATACTTTTGAGATAATCAGAATGAATTATTTTGTGAAGAAAATAAAACGCTGACTTTGCCCCCCCCCCGACCCCTCAACCTTAAAGCGATGTCGTAAAACATCGATTTTACGTGATTTTACTAACACTATTAAATTTTTTTAGAACCCTAAGAACCTTGATAATATAAACAGGTCCACCGTACCATTATGTCCCCGTTTAACCATCTGCTCGTTTATGGCATTAATAAAGGCAAATCAAATGTGACAATTAAAATATTTAACTACCATAGTCATTCATAGCATAATATCCCCGACTGTAAAAAACGATGAATAAAAATATTGAAAGTTTTGAAAAGAAATAGTAAGCAAAAAATTTAAAAATTGTGATCACCAAAAAGTGATCACTGGTTACCCATTAGCAAAATGGTTGCTGTCTAATTTTTTTTTTCCAGTTTGAACTTTAGTTTAGAATTTGTGGTTCTTAATTAAGACAATAAAATATCGTTCAAATGATGTAATTCTCTTTTATTCACAACTCAAAAAGTATTTGTGGGATCTCTCTGGTCCCATGTGTCAAAAATAACTCACCAAATTAATGCATAACAAAATTAAATAAATAAAAAAAGAGGAATTCTGAAAAAATTATCAAACAGCTGCTGTCGCCATAGCAACGCATGCAATGACAACGCATGCGCACTGTTTACTATTACTCTCGAGCACAGTTGAAAAGTGTGATGACGTCCAAATAAGGTGCGCACGCCATGAGACCCAAAACAGCACCCATTTTGCCAATGGGTAGTAGGAGACTATTTTTCCATCTTAAAACCCATGTTTTCTCATTTGTTTCTTAAAAATCCAGTGCTACATTTTGTAACAACATAAAATGGTGTAACGTAAATTTTACAAGCCCCCAAAATTTATAAAAAAAATTGTGAATGATAAATAACAGAAATATTCCATTTGCTCAGACTAATCTCCAACTTCCCTGGAAATATCATCACTCATTTTTTCGATTCCGTAAGCATGAATATTTGAAAAATGTATTTTCTCTTTCATATTATAGCTTTTCTTACAGGTATGAATAAAACAGCATTATCCTATTATAAAGAAATATATCGATAAAATATATGAAATAGCTCGACAAAAACATGAATCATGTCACAACATGCCCTCTTCAAACAGTTTTGTCAAAGGTTTGAGAGATTTACGATACTTTCTCACATTTTTGTCACTTTAACAGTAAGTTGTTGAAACTCCAAATAAATTTGCCTTGAAATCGAGCTAAATCCTTCGATTCCAGTTTTCCTATTTCACGTTAATCCAGAAAAGAATCCAGTAGAAGAAGCCAATTTAAAATTCTGAAGAATGGATGATCCTGTCAAAATAAGTTCCTTTTTTCTTATTATATTTTAAAAATGGCGCAAATAGGAGGCTTAAAATATCTAAAAAGCTTATAAAAAAATATATGTTTTGCTATTGTATCGTTTTCAGACTAACATTTGAAATATTTTATTTTGATAGCATCAAATAATTCAGTATCTAAAACCTTTAAATGCGTTTTTCTTCCCATACTATAAAGTGTACAAAAAAATAATATTTTATTGTCAAAAAAAAGTTTTTTTAAAGTAATTAAAGCGCATGTATAAAAATTTTATGTTGATCATAGAGTCCGTGGCCGATTTATTAGACGCACTATAAGATTCTATGTAAGATCTTAATTATCAGGTATTACTATACAACTGTAATGTTTTTAATCGGATGAAACCAGTTTGCATTTGCTTACTCTTCTTTATCAATGGGCTATCATTGTAATGCAATACGTTTAAAATAAATACAAATAGGAAGTATATAAAATTCTCCTGATTAAAAACCCATTACTTGTTTGTTTAAATATAAAAGTATTGCCTATAAACTCGTGCAAAACAAGCAATTATTAAAATACTATAGTGCATCTAACAATTTGATGTAATTATTATAATATACTCATATAATGATGCCTGATATATTAAATATTCTATATTTATATAATATATCGTCTAATTTAGCCAATCGTCAAATTTATATTATATATCGTCTAATTTAACCCATTGATACACTAACGTAAACAAGTGCAAACAGGTTTCATCCCAGTAAAAACAATAAAGCTATATAGCATTACCTGATAATTAGGATTTTACATAGAATCTTATAATGCGTCTAATAATTTGACCAGTGACTGTAAGTTAATATAAAATTTTATTTGAGTTTAAGCTATGTAAATCTAGGGCTGCAAAAAATTACCCCTCTAAATTTCGGTCAGTGACCGACGAAAAGTATTCCAGTGACGGACTGTAAAAAAAAAAATTATATGCGAAAAACTATCTTGATTATAAAAATTTAGGTCTGTCCGTAATTATTCCCCTATAAAATATATAACCATTGGCCGTAAATCAACTTCTTTTAAAGATGGTATAAGTAATCTTTATTTCAGGCCTTGAGATTGTGCGATGCTCATGTGGTTTGGTTGTTCAAAATAAAAAGACGTTCCTTTGCAAAGTGCTGCCCGTGAAAGAAAGATTTAGGGGAGAGTCGGGTAGCCCCGCCCACAGTCAATTTCATATGTATAGAATATTTTTTCAAGTCAATGGGCCGTCAGACATTAATTGTTATATTAAAAAAAATATCATTTTCTAAGTTATAAGTATTTATGCAGCTGCTAACATGGTAAACAATAGTTTTGAAAATATGTTGAATACAGTAGTCATGAAATTAAGAAAATTGGTTGAATGTTTCGATAAAACTTCATTTTAATACTAAAAAAATAATTTTTTCTATACATACAGCATTAAAGTATGTAGTCTTAAGTTTAATTTGTACGAAGAGAGAAGTTTATGTGTGAAAAATTGTTCGAGTAATTTCAAATTTTAAAAAAAATTGGATTTCGGGTAGCCCCGCTCACATGAATGTCGGGCATCACCGCTCAATTTTATTTCGTCGATAAATGTACGGTTGCAAAGATTATTATTTAATTGCTTCAAATTTGAATGTTATATGCATTTTTAACAACAAATATTGTTGTTATTAATTGATTGTTATTAAATGATGGAATTCACTAAAAGTATATAAATATGTAATAAATAAAATAATTTTGCGATAAAAATGATAAATGAGGTTTATCTATTGTCAATACATTGGTCACTTTCATTTACACCTGAAAAAACTGTCAAAAAACATAATTTTTGTAACTGATCGGGGCTACCACGCACATTTTGAAAAGAGCTGAAAAACATGTTTTTTTAAATTTCTATTTTTTTAAGTTAAACTATTCTTTTTTTGGTTTATTCTTTTTGCATTATTTAATTAGATGGTAAAACAATAGAAACATACAAAAACATTGATCATTACTCAATATTATACAGAAATATAAGCAATACTCCTTAAGTGGGCGGGGCTACCCGACTCTCCCCTTCGCTGTTCCCTTTAATTTCATTTCTTGTCTTTCTTTCTTTTCTTTTTTTTTTGTAAAATTTAGGCACTTTTTACAAAAAATGCAGAAAGTAAAATTTAAGGAGTGATTTTGAAAATTATCTCGTAAACTGTTACAAGAATTTTTAATTGGCTTAAAACTAAAAATTCTAAAATATTAGAAAAACAATTTACTTTTAAAATTTTTCTTTTCAGCTTAAAAATTGCTGCACAGATTTTGTATTTCAAAGCACAAAAATACTTAGATCTTCTCTACAATGCAATGTTTGAAGAAAAATTCTAAAATAAAGAAAATAGAAATAATTTTCACAAAAAACCCGACTTTCAAGAAATAAATTTATTAAATCTGTTAAACCAATCATCAACTTTAGAATTTTTTTATATTATTTAATGAGTGCAAAAGCTTTTATGTCTTACAATTCAAACTTATTTCAGTCATTATTAAATAACAAAAAAATAGCGACAAATTATTGAAAAAAATATTTTTTGCTTGAAACTTTGTTTGGTTAACGATTTTCCTATAAGTGAATGTCAAATTTTTCGATTTACCCAAATGATTCTAGAAAGGTAAAATGAAAAACACAATAATTAACAATTAGAAAAACACAAAAGTAAAAATAACAAATTTACAATCGAAACGACTGATCATTCGGTAGCTCTGATCAATCAGTTTTAAGCATATTTCTCAGATTGCGGTTATATTTTAAGATGATAGAAGGAAGATGGAAAGAGTTGACAATTATCCCGAAATTTAACAAAAAATTAATAAAAACAACCAATGAGCCTGCCTAAATAATGATAGTATATAAATTTATTTAGGAGCAGGGGTACTCTGATTGGTGGAGCGTTGAGCGAGAAGTCATGAGTTCAATACTCGGGAGCTGAAGTCTCCCCGTGCAGTAAATAGTAATAGGAACACGCTAAATATGTCGGATCACAAAACCATCCATGATCCCATAGCAAATTATACATCTGGGGTACTGAAGATTAATCGTTCTCAAGTGCAGGTCAAAGTTACGATCTGTGGATGAATGAATGAGTCCCCCCTATATACGGGAAATGACGTGTGGGTGACTGAAGTCTTATTCTTAGAAATACATGGCGCCATTGAAAAGCAAAAAGTGCACCCTCTGCCTTAAATTCCCCTAGTTTCACCAATCAGGCTCGCTGGCATTGGAAAGTGACATTAGAAACAGCACATTTATTTAAATATTCATATGAAAAAATGTAGCTTATGCATAGTTCGAAAAAAAAATTGTTCTAAAGTGAGTAAATTGTTCTAAAGTAATGAATTGCTCTAAATTTTTTATCTGATGATCGGATTTTTTCATGTACTGGAACGGAACCTTATTAGTTCAATGGAACGACATCAAATATGCGAATTAGTTAGAGTAGACTCTTTTTAAAGTTACCAACTCAGACACAAACTTTCTCTGAATAAACATAACTTTTCTCAATAAATTTTAATTTTTTAACTCCCAACGCATGAGGGGTAGCCGCAGTCTGAGAAGTAGGATTCCAATACTTTGTTCGGAAGAGCGGTCGAAACTTTGGAACCCCTAATGTTAATATTACTTTTTATCTCACCATATTTCTATACCATTTTAAGCGAATTGAAAAATATTTGCCCCGCCCCCCTGTTATAAAATTCGCTTGTCAAAAGATAATTCCCCACCAAAAAAATTGGCAAATATTTATTATATTTTTATTATTTTATTCCTTGATTATTTTATTATTATTTCATTATTTATTTTATTACTTGTTTATTTTATTATTATTATTTCACATTATTCTTTTATTATTATTATTTTATAAATAAAATAATTAAACATTTTACAGTCGAAAACATTTTAACAGCAAAATACACAAACTTTAACATCATATTAAAGAACGTAATTTTATATGGCTATACACGAAGTTTGAGCAAAATCAATCGAATAGTTCCTGGGAAATCATGAGTTTCACATTTTAATGAATATTTTTTTATCAAGTTATGCATTTAAAATTCGATTTCGCAGGAACTATTCATTCGATTTCGTTCAAATTTTGCCATGTAACCGTGGACTGCAGAGTGACCCATATAGTATTTTTAGCAAGAAATATATAAAGTTAATGATTCTCAAACTAATAATCGATGTCACATTTTTCTAATAATATTAGGTATGCATAATCTGGCTGGGTTCCACTCTGAAAATAAATTGTTAACAGAAGTAAATAGAAGTATGATATGTTAACAGAAGTTTAAAACCTCGAGATATGGTGTGTTGTCATCCATGGCTTGAAGGTATCATAAAATTAATTGTATGATCCCTAGTCATATTATTAGTTGTTGTGGTTGATGTAGTTCATTTACGTCGCTCTAGAGCTGGACAATGGGCTATTGGCGACGGTCTGGGAAAGATCCCTGAGGATGATCCGAAGACATGCCATCACAATTTTGATCCTCTGCAAAGGGGATGGCACCCCCGCTTCGGTAGCCCGACGACCTCCACGCGAAGTCGAGACTTTACGGTAGAACAGTTTAACGAGGACCCATACCGCACACCCTCGGTCCCAACGCTGACTGATCCAAGTGGTCACCCACCCGCACACTGACCGCAGTCGGTGATGCTTGACTTCGGTGATCTGCTGGGAACCGTGTCTTAACGATCAGTCCACTGCGGGACGTCAAATTATTATACGCACTACAAGATTCTATGTAAAATCTTAATTATCAGGTCATACACTACACAGCTTTATTGTTTTTAAGCGGCTGAAACCGGTTTGCACTTGTTTACGTTCGTGTATCAATTGGTTATCATTGTAATGCAATACGTTAAAAGTAAAAACATTTAGAGTTGCCTAACAGCTGGTTCACAGGTGACGTACCTCCTGACAATCACTTTGCTTCTTATGCACATGCCCTGGATGTTAGTACACATGATGTTCTGTCAAATCTTAATATGTTTACTAACTCTGTGAGTAGTTTTTCTGGTATAGCATAGCGTTAGCTACGTATTTTAAGAGATGGACTTTTTCTCCTTTCTATATTCTTTGACTCAAGGGCGGCGTAAGAAAAGTAGAACTACTAACTATGTTTGCGAAACACGTAATATTTTGGGTAAGTAGGTACTTTACTTATTAAGTAGCATTAAAGTTGCACAATGGGCTATTGTAGTTGATGTAGTTCATTTACGTCGCTCGAGAGCTTAACGATGGGCTATTGCGACTGTTTCGGAAACATCCCTGAGGATGATCCGAAGACATACCATCGCAAATTTTGATCATCTGCAGAGGGGTTGGCCAACACCTCCTAGAAAAGAGTAGGCCTCTGCACGGGTTACCATAAATATCCTTTAGTAGTCATATGACATATTTCGTATTTTCAACCACTGCGCAGCTTAGTACCCCGAACGTAATGACATCTTTCTTATTTTTCATCAACTGCGCAGTTAACTTCGTCACATCGGACTACTAAATTGATCCGTGCTGAGGCCTTCAGACTTCTAGGAGGTGTTGGGTTGGCTCCCCTTCTTCATTAGTCAGACGTATTTTTCGCATGTAAAAATATTTTTCCATTTAAGTGTTTTCCTTATTAAAAAGCAGAAAAATGTGTTTCTTCAAAAACATTTTGTAGTAATAGCTAAAGGATCATACTCGCAGTTTTTAACTCGTTTATGCATACAATTTGCGTATCCATATTATAAGGATTTTGACTGTAACGTATAAGTTTATAACCGAAATCTCGCTGTATGCCGTACACGTTGGATTAGACTTTTACAGAAAATCGTAAATTCATGTTTATTTGTATGCTCGCTTTTCAACATGAAACAAAGAGCTCTCTATATGAAAATACACAGAAATGTTTGATATTTTTCTTTATATTATTTTATTTGCCAATTATGTATGTGAAACATTATCTACCGATTCTATCAAGAACTGTATAAAATTAGGAACATTTTCCCTGTAATTTAGTCTCTCCTAATGAGCCTGAATTTTTACCCTCCATGGCAGTAATAAGCATCTTTAAGAAATATTCGAGCCTGGTTCACCTTATTAGAAGGCGAACACTCTAACTCCTGAGCTACCTTTGCTCATTACCATTATATTGAGTGAAATCACTGAAAAATGTTTCATTTCATGCACTTATAAAATTGAATAAAGAATATAGGGTGAAATTAACAGTCGCCATCGGTCACAAGACAATTAAATACACTGATGAGCCAAAAAAACTGGTATACCTGTCTAATATCGTATAGGGCCTCCGCGAGCACACATCCAAAATATGTTCAATAATGTTCATGTCTGAGGATTTTGGTGGAAAACGGAATTGTCTAAATTCAGAAGAGTGCCGCTGGCCACCAAAATCCCCAGACATGAACATTATTGAACATATTTTGGATGCCTTGCAAAGTGATGTTCAGAAGGTATCCCCACCCCCTATTACTCCCACTGGTTTATGGATAGCCCTGCAGGATTCATGGTGTCAATTATCTCCAGCACTACTTCACGCATTGATCGAATCTATGCCACGTCGTGTTGCGGCACTTCTGCGAGCTCGCGGGGGCCCTATATGATATTAGGCAGGTATACCACTTGTTTTGGTTCTTCAGTGTCAGTGATTCAGTGGTTCAGTGATAAATGGGGATTAAAAAAATTTTTCCCAGTTGCCTCTTGATGATCATTTTTTCGTCAAAAAAGTTGAAAATGCACCTTATATGCATTTCATTAGTTATTATTATCAAATATGAAATTATTAGAAATATTTTGTATTCTGAAAATTGTATTCTGCTTCTAAAACTTTTTCCTCATTTTCGAAATATGCTTTTTGTAATGCATATGCTATAGTTTGAAAATCCTTCTACAGTTTCTTTTTTTTTTNTTTTTTTTTGTTTTTTTTTTTTTTTTTTTTTTTTTTTGACCATTTGAAATTTTCTTATTTTGAAAAAGAGGCCACATTTTTGGTAAAAAGTGGCTACTGATAATGTTACGACAAATTATAATAAATAAAAATAATTTATTTCGGAAATTATGTAGAGTTCCAAAGAAAAAGATTAATCTCAATTTTTAATATAAATATACATTATCAAATTATACATTTGGAAAATGCCCGGAATGTGTGAAGATTAAAGATTATATTTACGATTTTTATTTACTTAAAAAGTATTAGATAAGATAATAATTTAGTTTTTGAAATTTTAGGAAATATGTTATGCATATTTCAGCTTGACGCTTAGTAATTTACAGTAATACACAAATCTTTCGTCATCAGCATAAATCTTTCGAACATTAAGGAATTAATATTTGTTTAAACAGATTTGAAGACTTCCTTCCAAAAATATAACTCAGAAAAAAGAATGATATTGACTTCCGTATGAATAAAATAAATTTTCGAAGGAAAAGTTCTTTCACGATCATGTTGACTTCCATTTCCAAATGATTCGGCATGCATCTTCTTATAATAAGTGTAACTAAGACTGAGATTCTTTCTTAAATATGTTTTTTACAGTATTCAAATTAATATTTTTGTCATTATCAGAAGGTTTATTATTTATAAAACCTTCTTTAGGAAGTAAAACATGTTAGGAATATTTTTCATATTGTATTTGTTGCGCGATATTAATTTTTCAATTTTAAATCGTAGATGCATAATTGTAGATGAATTACAATGACTCAGGCCCGTCCTCGGCGGTCAAAAATTCCCAGCTGGCAATGAATTTCTCGAATCTGACGTCCGCGCGGACGGCATTTTCTCGTTAATGGTCGTGATATATTTTCAATTTCTGTTATCTTACAAGAGTCTAGCTCCTCACTTCTAAAATGAACCTCTAATCTAGAAATGCAGCAACATTCTGCGCATGGTGGAATTGATGTTTTCTCTGTCTGGGAGTACTGCAGCGGTCGAAAGGGGCCTTTCAGCACTGAACTTAAAAAAAAACACGTTACGTACTGGTCTGAAACAAGAAGCGTTAAATGCAATTATGAACATATACCTAAATGGAAAACCCCTTTCAGATTTCTGAGCAGAAACCTGTGTAAATCATCAGCTTGATTTTGGAACTGGCAAACGTTATATTTGATTCATTTAAAGAACGCTGTACTCTCGGATAAATTGACATTCTAGATAATTTGACCTTTGTCATTTAAATTATTTCATATAAGAAGTAAATCATTTCATGAAAGAAATACTAGGTTACTAGGTACCTAGTATTTCTTTTATTGTATAATGTAATCCTAGTAACTACTAATTCATTGTGCAATTTATATAAATGTTTGTAATAAATAAGAGAAAATTATATTTTTATTTATTTAGAAGCGACGGGTTAGTTTCAAAGGAGGACGGGTACATTGTTGGACAAGCCGTCCTCGGGGACGGGTAAAATTTGAGAGGTTTTTCGAGCCCTGACTCAGGGAATAATCATTCAACCCAAAATAACAGTGGCTTGCACAGAAACGAATATTTTCTTTCCGTTTTTAATTCGAAAGAGTAGTTTTGAGTGATAAGAATGTTTAGAGACACTGAAAATAAGGTAATTTCTTATTTTCATTAAAATATTAGATCACAGTAAAGACTAAGAATTATACTAATTAGACTAATACTAATTATTAGTCTAAGTATTGAAATGATTTCAAAGTTGGAATGGATAATTCTATTTATTTTTAACTTAAGTACTTAAGCATAGATTTAAAGAGAAATAAGAGTAACTGAATTATAGTTTGTATAAGTTATTAGTTTTTAAAATACTATTTTTAAATAAATCATAAGAAATTGACCTTTTAATTAAAATTTAATTTAAGAATGTTCAAATTCTTTTCAATGCTTTAAATAACTCTTGTAACGGCTAAACCCGCTGCTGGATAGCATCTTTTAAAAATATTTTATTCTTAACTTAATGTTTCTTGTTAAAAAAAATCTGTTAACTTGAGTAAGTCTGTTTGATTTTAGTCTTTTAGTTTTTTTCCGAGTTTAACTAGTCTTTAAAAAACAACTCATTTAAAACCAAATTCATTTACATATATAACTGAGGAAATTAGATTGCTATAATACAACTTAAAGCTACGTTCCATTTTGAGTTTGAAAAACAGCTTTTATATTTTCCTTTAAAGTATTCCTTTTTTTATATTTTAACTGGGTGACAATTTAAGTATTCAATTACTACTTGTAATTGCTCCACACAATGGTTTAGTTAATTATAAATAATTGGATTTGTTTTAGGAAACAATAGCTTCTCGACTTGTTACTTAAAAATTTGTTCAAAGTGTAATTATAATAATGAATGAGAAAATCACAATGACACTTTTAGCGCTACTTAAGTTTCAGTTAAAATTTTGCAAAATTTTTAGGCTTTTATAGCAATCGAGCAGCTCTGCGCATCTATATTTGATACGGCAGAATTAACTGGATATCAGTAAATGCAAAAGAAAAGTAAAAAAATGTGTTCTTTTTAATGCCTAATAAAACTTTTGAGTATTTTATGAATATTAATGATATTTATTGATGAGAGAGACTCTAGATGTTTAGCCACATGTTAGAGAAAACGCACCCACTTTAATTAATTAATAATACTTTTAAAAGTTAAAATAAGCATAATAACTAGAAACTGATTAAAACATATTTTAGACATTTTTTGGAAGGTTTAATTTAATGACTGCATATTCAAATGCTAAGCACCCAATCTAAAGTACACAAACTAAATCAGCTATTAATAAGAATATTTTAGAGCATTTGTTTAGATTTTTATGAATTTTAATGCAGATCGCTATACATTCATACAAATTCACAAATTATCTGATATTTTATTATTTCATTTAAAACATAATTGGGCTGTGGCATTTGAGCACAAAAAATCGAAATTATGTGAATTATAACTGTTTAAACTCTGTTTTTTCTTTTTTTGGGGGTTAGAGAATATTGATTGAATCAATAATCTATGAAAAAGTTAAATTACCTACTCAATTCTCGCTTGGGTAAGAAATATTGAAAGTTTTCGTTGCGGGCGTGATACTCTTCCGAGGAAGCCGCCGAAATTTGATTTACATAAACAGTGAATGATAACATACAAATATTTAGGAAAGCAGGTTATTTTTTTCAAAATTTAGATACCAATGAATGATATAGTAATATAAATTTTCTTTGACTTTAATCAGCTTACGTCGCTTTTTTTCCTTCTTGGCCGACTTTTAAGATTCTTTTCTTTCCTTGTTATGGATCCTCCCATTTCTATTTCAAGATATTCTTCATATACGAGGGCTGTAAATTAAATAGTGGCAACTAAACCTTGAAACTCACAAAAGGGCGCGCATGCGTAAATGGGGTATGGGTGCAGTGAGGTGGCGCTGTTGTCGATGTGTAGAGTGCAAAAAACAGTCGATTTGCTTAGAAGGGTAGTTGTTGCGTGGCGTTAAAGTGAGGAGTTTCGTTTCCATCGCTCTAAAGCATGTTGTGAAAAAGCTTAATGACAAAAAAAGACGAGATGCTTGAATCCATCGTGCTACTGTCCTATATGGTAAAGCATTTGCTCCAAAGGCTTCCACTAATCCTCGATAGCATTGTGTTGCATTTTTGCCACGGGCAACCTCGATTGTAAGCCACGACCGCTGATCACCTTTTGAAAACATGCTTTAGAGCGATGGAAATGAAACTCCTCACTTTAACGCCGCACAACAACTACCCCTCTAAGCTAATCGATTTTTTTTGCACTCGACAACAGCCCCACTTCACAGCTCCCACATCTAATTTGCGCCTGCCCGTCCTTCTGTGAGTTTAAAGGTTAAGTTGCCACTATTTAATTTACAACCCTCGTATAAGTGAGATTTTCTTTAATTTTTTTCCTGATGCCTCAGTAATCTTTTTAGTGATATTTTCCTGATGCCTTAGTCATCTTATTATTTCATTCCTTTTCCAAAAGAAAAAAAAATTATAAATTGAATAAATATAGCATTAAAAGACAAAAAAAAAATTTCAAAAAATTTTTAATATTTTTTATTGAAGTGATTTGAAATTTTTAATTTTAGATGAAGTTTATTAGGTTAAATTTAGTTGTATTTAAAACTTTAAGCATCTACGTTTTAATTTACGTTGATAAACACTTGAATAACAGCGTAAAGCATTTTTTTCCTTATTCATTAATTCAAATTCTTATATTTTGTTCTATAGAGAGCTGATAAATGCACTTCAATATTGTTCCCTTTCCAACTCTTATGAATTGAAGAAGCTTTACAATGCCTTATTAATTTAATATCTTTTTATAATCTCATTATAAGGCGAAAATTCTATCCCCTGAGTCATCGCGGCTCAACAATTTCAACATTTTTTAAACATATCATAGAAAGCGGTGTTCTTAAAAAAGTGCATCATTGTAACGAAGAGTGAAATTGAGTGCATACTTTGTCAAAAAAATATATCTTGCTTTATTTCGGGATTCCGGTACACAAACTATGTGTTGTTTTCTGATTTTCTTTTCAAAGAAAATTGTTTATTACTGATTCATACCTTCTGTTTTGTGGAATAGTATCAAGTTCGAAATAAAATTGTAAAAGAAGATAGGTTGTATTAAAATTCACTAAAATCTCTACCAAAGGTCAACAAAAACAATGGGATGCCTGTAAGTGACGTAATGTTGGTATCTCGATCCTGATTGGTTGCTGAAAAGTGGCATGCGTTTATGTTAGCAACTGTCCTTTCCATTTTATTTTGAGTAAGCCAAGCCCGTCAACTATCAATTTTCTTAGGTAGAACATTCTAAATTCTTTCCCAAAGATTCTTTTTCAAAGATTTCAATGCTTTCACTATATATTTACACTGACACAAAGACATGCTGGCCGGGATAGCCTGGTCGGTAGGGCGCTGGACCTATGTCCGACAGTTCGTGGGTTCGAACCACGCCGACCGAAGACTCCCCAAATAGTAAAATGACTGATGCACGTTAAATCTGTCGAGTCGCAAAAGTCCTCCATGTTCCCATAACAAATCAATACCTCTGGGGGTACTGGATTGGAGATCGATCGTTCTCTGATTCAGGTCAAAACTACGATCTGTGGATAAATGAATGTATGTATGAAAGGGTACGCCCTATGAACGGGTGAGACGTATGGTGTGGCAGAAGTCGAATTCTTGGCCATAGATGGCGCCACTGTAAAACAAGAACAATCCCCCACTGCATAAGCAGGCATACGTCAACGACAACAACAACAAAGACATGCACGAAGCCATGCGAAAATAAACAAACTAATTATGCATCGAAGTTTTCCAAGTTTAGAAAACAAAAATGCATCCCGATTACAATAAGATTAATTTATTACTTAATAAATTACTTAAATAAATAATAAATCTAAGATAAGTAAAAGAAATGCAGGAATTACACTTCAACTAATTTGNTTTTTTTTTTTTTTTTTTTTTTTTTGGTTAGAGAATACTGATTGAATCAATAATCTATGAAAAAGTTAAATTACCTACTCAATTCTCACTTGGGTAAGAAATATTGAAAGCTTTCGTTGCGGGCGTGATACCCTTTCGGGGATTTGATTTACATAAACAGTGAATGATGACATACAAATATTTAGGAAAGCAGGTTATTTTTTTTAAATTTAGATACCAATGAATGATATAGTAATATAAATTTTATTTGACTTGAATCAGCTTCTGTCGCTGTTTTTCCTTTCTGGCCGTCTTTTAAGCTTCTTTTCTTTCCATGTTTTGTATCCTCCCATTTCTATTTCAAGATATTCTTCAATATAAGTGGGATTTTCTTTAAATTTTTTTCCTGGTGACTTTTTGATCTTTTTATGCTATTCATTCTTTTGCAAAATAAAAAAAAAATTATAAATTTATTAAATGTAGCATTAAAAGTTCAAAAAAAACATATTCAACAAATTTTTATTATTTTTTATTGAAGCTATTTGAAATTTTTAATTTTAGATGAAGTTCATCAGTTTCATTTAGTTTTATTTAAACCTATAAGCATCTACGTTGTATGTTATGTTGATAAACATTTGAATAACAGCGTAAAGCATTTTTTTTCCTTATTCATTAATTCAAAATTCTTATATTTTGTACTATTGAGAGTTGATAAATACACTTCAATATTGTTCCCTTTCCAACTCTTATGAATTGAAGATGATTTACAATTCCTTATTAATTTAATATCTTTTTATAACCTCATTATAAGGCGAAAGTTCTATCCCCTGAGTCATTGCTGCTCCCTTTATCGTTTCAACAATTTCAACATTTTTTAAACATATCATAGAAAGCGGTGTTCTTAAAAAAGTGCATCATTGTAACGAAGAGTAAAATTGAGTGCATACTTCGTCAAGAAAATATATCTTGCTTTATTTCTAGATTCCGGTACACAAACTATGTGTTGTTTTCTGATTTTCTTTTCAAAGAAATTTTTTTTCTACCGATTCATGTAGTATCAAGTTTTAAATAAAATTATAAAAGAATTCAGGCCGTATTAAAAATTCACTAAAATCTCTAGCAAAGGTCAACAAAAACAATGGGATGCCTGTAAGTGACGTAGTGTTGGTATCTCGATCCTGATTGGTTGCTGAAAAGTGGCATGTGTTTATGTTAGCAACTGTCCTTTCCATTTAATTTTGAGTAAGCCAAGCCCGTCAACTATCAATTCTCTTAAGTAGAACATTCTAAATTCTTTCCCAAAGATTTCAATGCTTTCACTATATATTTACACTGACACAAAGACATGCGGGCCGGGATAGACTGGTCGGTAGGGCGCTGGACCTATGTCCGATAGTTCGTGGATTCGAACCCCGCCGGCCGAAGACTCCCCGAGTAGTAAAGTGACTGATGCACGTTAAATCTGTCGAGTCGCAAAAATCCTCCATGTTCCCATAACAAATCAATACCACTGGGGGTACTGGATTGGAAATCGATCGCTTTCTGATTCAGGTCAAAATTACGATCTGTGGATAAATGAATGGATGTATGAAAGGGTACGCCCTGTAAACGGGTGAGACGTATGGTGTGGCGGAAGTCGAATTCTTGTCCATAGATGGCGCCACTGTAAAACAAGAACAATCGCACCCCCACTGCATAAGCAGGCATACGTCAACGACAACAACAACAAAGACATGCACGAAGCCATGCGAAAATAAACAAACTAATTATGCATCGAAGTTTTCCAAGTTTAGAAAACAAAAATGCATCCCGATTACAATAAGATTAATTTATTACTTAATAAATTACTTAAATAAATAATAAATCTAAGATAAGTAAAAGAAATGCAGGAATTACACTTCAACTAATTTGATGTGTGATATGGTTCTGTATTTAATTGACTTATCGTTAATTAATATTCTAACTTATGTAGAGAAACTTAGCTCAACTCTAACACACTATTTTGCTGATAAAGATTAGCCGGCGCTAATGTCGTGGGTCACATATGTGGGTACGGGAGGTCTTCTTCTTGAAGAGCAAGTACCCAATTACCAGATTAAAGCCCGAATCCTTAAAAAAAATATATATATATTATTTTCTGACTCGATACTTAAAAGTATTTTCATAGAAATTAACAAAGCATTTTTTCCTGCTACCGTGGACACTTTATATTTGTTTTAAAACAAAATCTGGATTAGAAAGTAGAATGTATGCCTTTCAAATTATATTGGGTAGGTCTTGCAAACCTGTAATGCGAAAAAAGCGTGGTATAGCTAATAACATTAAAATATGATACACGAGTCTAGCCAATGAGTTTAAAATCAAATAAAAGTTTAAAAATAGATTTTTATTATTCTCAAAAAAATAAATTTCTCTACTCTACATAGCTGGTAGAGAGATAACATGCTTTTAACTTCTTAGTATATAGAATATGTCAAACATATTCAAATTTATTTCGAAAATAGAAGTGATATTGCTCGAGGCAGAATAAAGTTTCGTGTATGTTGTTGCTCAATGCAGAATAGAAAATAGAGTAAGATCTGAACAAAATCGCGCATACTCTTGAATTGCATATTTGAAATGCGAAGTGAGTACAGCCAGTTGAAAGTATTCTGAGCAGTTCTGCATATTCTTGACAAGTGGAGGTTCGTAAATGTCAGGCTATGCGTCTTTGTTTGTCTTCAAAATGGGAAATTTTTTCGCATTTTCCAGTTCATCCAGTTGTGAATTCCGTGATGGAAATATTTTTTTGTGACTCATGTAAAATATGCTTTATAACTTCAAGCCATCTAATAAAACAAGTTTTATTTGATAGTATAGTGTTATATCGGTTCACAAAATATGTCTGGTTCTTGGCACTCCAATAAAATTAGATTTTGGAAAATAAACTTGCCATAACCTTTTTTTTCATCGAAAGCTTAATTGTGCCCTTTTAAATGATACCTGAAAAATATTCTCCCCACCCCTTTACGCTTCTTTTTTGGGAGGGATTTGAGGGAGATAATTGAATCTCTTTTATACGAGTAAGGGAAGCATAGTATCAGCTGTATTTTTTCATGATAAACTGAATAAAACCATTTTCAAAACAATCAGATTATTAATTTAGAAGTTATAAAGATTTTCTGTACAAAAAAAAAGTACAATTTTGTCCCAGAATCTATTTACACATCTGACATTGCTATCAAAACAAGTGAGGTGTATTGCTTCCAATGTACTCTTTATGCTGAATCAAATGATACTATGCACAAGTCAATAGTTGCAGATGTTGTAGTTCATTTACGTCGCACTAGAGCTGCACAATGGGCTATTGTCGACGGTCTGGGAAACATCCCTGAGGATGATCCGAAGACATGCCATCACAATCTTGATCCTCTGCGGAGAGGATGGCACCCCCGCCGCCCGACGACCAGCGCATGAACTCGAGCAGTTTAGGGCAGAGCAGTTTAAGAGGACCCATAACACACACCCTCAGTCCCTACGCAGACTGATCAGAGTGGTCAACCACCCGCCCACTGACCGTAGCCAGTGATTCTTGACTTCGGTAATCTGCTGGGAGCCGTGTCTTAGCGATTAGTCCACTGCGGGACGCACAAGTAAATAGAATGAATAGTTTAAACGTTGCGGGGTTTTCAATTTACAAAAAGTTCTTATTTTGACATGTACTTTGTACATATTCTATCTATTGCTATCTAAACAAGTGAAGTAATGTTTCCAATGTATTTTTATGCCGAATCAAATAATACTATGCACAAGTCAATAGAATAAATAGTTAAAAAGTAGTGGGGGTTTTCAATTTACAAAAAGTTCTTATTTTGACATGTGGTTTGTACACATTTTACCCTGCAATCTGGGTACTATTTAAACATGTAAGGTTTATTATCGTAATTGTTCATTCTGATTTAAATGAAGACAATTTAGGAATTGACTCACTACTAAACAATCTCTTTAGTAAAAAAGATGCAACGAAGTTTATATACGAGGGATGTTTTTTATGTAAGGGCCGTTTTGCTGCGTACGCTGATAGGAGACGCATGCGTCTCAACGAGTGCTTATGTCAAGTCCCGACATTCCTTTGGAACAACTGTGCTCAGTTGTAGCTGTGTAGGTAAATTGTACGGTCAGTTCTGTGTCTTTAAAAAGTTCACATTTAACAAATCGCCAGCCACGGACGAGATACGATAAGTGATGCGTTTTTAATCTGCAAAAAAACCTGTCTGCTGCAGGCATTCACTGGCAGATTCTTGAAGTAGCAAAATTTCCTGCCATGATGACAGGGAATTTTGCTACTTTATGACAATGACTCTCTTCGCAATTCTGATCCCAGCTTTAGTGATCTTTTTTAGTTGGGAAGTTTTAGACCACTCCTCCTTACAGCCCAGACCTTGCGCTGAGTGATTTTCATCTTTTCCGATATTTCAAACGTAATTTTGGTGGTCATCACTGCAACGATGATGAGTTAGTGAAACCATGACATCTTGGTTAACGACACAGGCGACAAGTTTGCATGAAGAGGGTATTCTAAATCTAGTTGTAAGGTATGATAAGTGTTTAACCCCTTGCCAGTGTCACCCAATTCCAGTTCGGGCATCAACTACTACATGTGCAGTATTTGTGATGCCCGAACTGACTTTGGACAGGACAAAAATTAACGTTTCTTTTTTGTGAAGCCCGAGCTGAGTTCCTTTCTACTTTAGGATACTTAATTCGCTATTTTCGAAATAGATGGCATTAGTGGTCCTAGTTTTTCACCGATTACGACTTTAGTCGAGGGAGGGAAATGTGAGTGGGGATTTAGGATATACCATACTGTAAAATGTATTTATTGTACGATTTGTAAAATGTATGTATTGAAAATCACATTGTTGTGTTTTTATATTACATTATACTAGTTNATTACTACGTGCAGTATTTGTGATGCCCAAACTGACTTTGGACGGGACAAAAATTAACGTTTCTTTTTTGTGAAGCCCGAGCTCTGTTCGTTTCTACTTTAGGATACTTAGTTCACTATTTTCCAAATAGATGGCATTAGTGGTCCTAGTTTTTCACCGATTACGACTTCAGTCGAGGGAGGGAAATGTGGGTGGAGGATTTAGGATATACCATACTGTAAAAGATTTGTAAAATGTATGTATTGAAAATCATATTGTTGTGTTTTTAAATTATATTATACTAGTTATATTATATTTATCTTCAAAATTTTGCTTAATTTGTTTCTAATTGAATAAGATGTGTGTGTAATCCATTACTTTGTGTGTAAAAATTACAAATACAGTAGTTATTGCATTTAAAATTTTATTTTTGTAATAAAAAACAATTTTCTAACTTTTATATTAATATAAAAAACAAAATGAAACAGTCTAAAAAAAATTCCATTCTAGGTTCATTTTTCTGAGATGTATGTCACTGTTAAGGTGTTAAACAAACTTGGCAACTATACAAAAAAAAAAGAGAAATGTATGTAGAATATTAAAATAAAGTTGCTTCTTGAAAATTTTCTTTCGCTTGGTTTTTATTTACAAACGGCCCTTACTTAAAAAAACAACCATCGTGTTAACCAAACATTAAATAGGAATTTAAAAAACGAAATTGTAGGTTAAGTTGCCTCATAAGTTTACTCCCTCAATTCTTGACTCCGTGTCTAATCTTTTCGACAACCATTAGCATAATTTTATCATTTAGAAAATTAAACTTAAAGATTTGTTTTTCTATTCATAGGTTTCATAAAAAAAAATTTCTATGTAAAAAGAAAATTTATTTTACCCTCGCTGGTCAAAATTTTAATTACAATGAAAAGTAGTTTAAAAAATAAGACATTTCATTTAGGTAACCTCTTGAACAGTTTTACGACATTGTTATTTGTGTTTAATGGATTATGTATCATAACCAAAATGTGAAGAAATTATATAGAATTGGGTACTTGCCCTTCAAGAAAAAGATCTCCCATGCCCACACATGTGACCTATGGCGTAAGCGCCAGCTGGGAAAGAAGAATTCATCTTAAATTGTAAGTTGCCTATAAATTTTGTAGTTAAATTAGATTAATTTACATGAATTTTGGATTTTTTTATACTTTTTGGGGATTTTTATATTCCGCTTGTTGCATTGTGATTTGGAGGTCAACTATTACTTTCACTGAGTAGCAAACTCGGCTAGAAAAAATAAACAGCAGATGGCGCTACTGTAAAAAAACGACACAGTTTTTTTCTAAGCATATCAAGAATAGTAACTGTCATTCAATTTAAAAAATTTAGTGATTAAAAGATTTTTCTATATGTTTAATTACGAATATTAATTTTTTTAAATAAAATTAGCTGACCAAAGTTAAAAACATTATAAAAGCACAAATCAAGTTTAGAAATGGACATACTATAGTTTCGGCTCTCTAACTCTCTGAACAAGAACTTTCCTTAGTCCCTAAACACCAAAATGTTATTTCTAACACCAAATATGAGTGTGCAAGACACCAAATGACTCTTCTCAGTGTAATTAGTTAAATGCTTAAGCACTGGGGGAGGTTCTTGTTTCATTTCTTGTCACCATTTTCGAATTTAATTCACGTTGTTTTTCACATTAGTCTATAAATCACAAAACATACCCATCCTTTCGTATATTAGCTGAGTTTTATAAATTTGAATTAAATCAACCCTAGAAGCAAACGATTTTTATAATTATTATAAATGATATTAATGTTTCAAACCAATTGCCAGATTTCACATCCGAATTTCTGAAATCATTCAGCATAGTTCGTTTTAAGTTTAATTTTAAAAGTTAGTAATCAACAACTTATTTTAAATTGGTAATTTTAATATGGTATTTCATATGGTAATTTTAAATTTAGTTTTAATAGTTAACCTAAAGCAACTCAATTCATACATTTTATTTTACTACATAATTTTAAGTTTTTCTTTCTTTTTCACATTATGCTAATACAATAAGATATTAGAATATATAAAAGTGCCAGTAAGTTATAGAATAGTACCAGCAAACTCGGTAGTTACTTAATTTTTTAAGTTTTAATTGATGACAGTTGTTGTAATTACTATTGTTGAGAATAAAGAATAGTCTGTTCGCGTAAACACACATAAGAAACAACATGAAATCTCTATTTATATGTAGAATAATGACTGAAGCATTTTGTGGCAAAAAGACTATTTATTATTTATTCAATGATATTAATACAATTATTCATGCCACAAAATTGACTATCATGCTGTGAGGCTCAGAAGTTACGGACTCAAGGAACACAATGTCCTGTTTGGGTTAGTCACCATTTTCAAAATCTTCACAATGTTGACAGCGGAAAAATATTTCATGAAGCACATTAAACACAATGTCCTGTCAATGTGCCATGATTTTTTTATGTCAAAATCGGGAAAATCACCACAATACTGTCCGTGGAGAAAATATGTATGTAGCACATTAAACATAATGTCCTGTCAATGTGCTATGATTTTTTTTATGTCAAAATCGGGAGAATCTCCACATTACTGTCCGTAGAGAAAATAGTTATGTAGCCACATTAAACACAATGTCCTGTCAATGTGCTAAATTTTTTTTGTGTATCAAAACCGGTTATGTGTCACAATCAGGAAAGGGTCAAAATCGAGTGAGTGTCTATATCGGATAAAAGTCAAAATAGGTTAAATGTCAAAATCGGAATTTCTGTGAGACTTTTCAACATTTCTAGAAGAAGGAACTTTTGTTCCGCATCTCTCTTTCACACTTTCGGAAATCTCTCACCATCCGTTTGTAGTGTGCAGTTGAAATTCCCATGAAATTGAAATCACCTTTCACAGCTCTATTCTTCTTGATGTCAAGTACAGCCTGTCCTATAAGGACATAGTCCCGGATCTTTAAAGGGAACTTTTCGAATTTAGCATTCCTTATACCTTCCACATCCACTGCAGTTTTTTTATCCAATTTTTTATCAAGAGCTGCTCCGTCGTTTTCAACAATTTCCTGCTCAGCAAGAACAACGTTCCAGTCTCGTAACTGAAACTCATAATGAATTTCAACTGCAGGGCTTCTCTCTAAAACTTCATCAACATATTCAGCAGTTTCCTCAACCACTGCAGCTTCCTCATCCAATTTCTTATCCAGAACCTCTGCGGCTCTGTTTCTGTCAAACATTTCCTGCTCGTCAACAACTTCGTCCCAGTCTCTCAACTGGAACTCATTATCAATTTCACTTGCGGTGTTTTTCTCCACCACTTCCTCTACACATTTAGCAGTTCCCTCATCCACTGCTGTATCCTTATCCAATTTCATATCTAGAGCCTCTGAAGCTCTGTGTTCTTTCTCAATCGTTTTCTGCTCGGCAAGAACCTCGTTCCAGTCCCTCAACTGGAACTTATTCTTATCCTTCTTTCCCTTGGAACTAAATAAAGATACAATCTAAATTTTTCTTACTATTATCTATAACTAAAATATTGAAATCAAACTAAGAAGATTATCTTAAATTCATTTCCAATCTTTTTGTAAATCATAAAGCTAATTTTCTTAATTTGATTTTTCACTATTGACTTTAAGGTAAAAAAAACTTATTGATGCAGCAAACGTTTTTCAGCAAGAAAGATGATTTGTCTTTATATTTTTAATGTTTTTGTACATTATGAAATTAATTTTCTAAATGTCTCTATAATTTTATGATAGTATTCTCTGTTCTTGAATTAAGTCTTATATTCAGTGCATCTTGACTAATAATAGGAAAAAATTCGTTATAAAAGTCTGCTTAAAGTTAACTAATCAGATTCCTGATAAAAAAAAATATAAAAAAAAAAAACATATTTATGATTAATAAAACCTAAACATACGATATTTAAACCATTCATTTGGCAATATTTCCATTCATATGGTAATGGCTAACCGGAAATTCTGAATTTTAAAATTATATTTCTAATTACCACACATTTAGTAATTAATACAGAACTGAAAATTAAATTGAACTAATTTAATGTTTGTTTATATCATGCTCTAAAGTAGCATAATTAAAGTTACAAATTACAAATTAACTAATTTTTTCAGATATTAAATAACCATATTTCATAGTTATTTTCATCGAAATCACCACCAAAGCACTTCGGTAAAAAGTTAATGAGTTTTTGTTGTTCCCATAAAGCCAAAAAAATGGTAAATTTTACCATATTTTGATAGTTTATACCCTAAAATTTTTTTGTGGGGTGATAAACTGATACATCATATTATTGATAATTTTCTTGGCGTAAAGACATAACTTTCACAATAATATAATTACATTTATTTATTACATAATTCAAAATATTTTGATGATATTTTTGAGTTGAAAAGCTTACTTATACTTTGCTTCAATTTTGCTTCAATTATATATATTTTAGAAAGAGGAACTATTGAAACAAAATTATAATTTAAGGAGAATCGAAGTGATGTTGCTTAGAAGTAATAATAAGTAAAGAAAATTAAGTAATAGTTAAATAATTAGTGTGAAAAAAAAACATTATGTTAATAATGATTTTATAATATGAAAGAAACTGAAAATGAACATACTTTGTGTTAATGAAAGTGCAATAAGTATGACTCGCCAATTAAACTGAATTTCTAATCATAAATTGAATTTTAAAGCTAGAATAAGGGATTGCACAAGTTATTTCTGTCTTCTCTGAAACGCTTATTAATATAATTGCATTTAATATTTTTTTAATTATTAATATCTTTAAAATGATACATCTATAGTCATATGTAATAAGCGTTTTTATCAGTTTTTATTTGAAATATCCATATGTCCGCCATTCCATGAGTTTTTCCAAAAATCGTGAAAAAAAATCAAATTGTTTTTTATTTGATGACGTTTAACTTTAAAGATTTGCATTCAGCAAATATTTTAATGCTCGCACTTTGAAAGAGTTTTTTTTCTTCCTCGAACCAAAATTTTTCCGATTTTAATGGAATTCTGCAGGGTACTTATAATTTTATGAATTTTAGAACTTTACCAAATGAAACAAAATGCTTTAAGAAAGAAAAGAAAAATTATTCTAAGTGGTTTATCAGTTTTTCTTTTTTAATAATCAAAATAATTTTAAACTAATTCGGCTTATAGGTAAAATTGAATTTGGTAAAAGTTTGTTATTATTACAATCAATATCTAAATGTGATCCTATCTAAAGTAACTTATGTTGATGATCAAAGTTGATTTCAAAGAAATATATAAAATAAAGTATAAGTAGTTTATGGAAATTTACTTAAATAAAACTAAACGATAAATGTAACAAATTTGGCGACAATAATGCACATAAAAAATAACTATTACTTAGAGTTGTTTAACTTTTTTTTAATTTAATTTAAAATTTTATACAAACATATGTCAATTTAACATATGTCTACTTAAAATTATCAAATGCTCATTACTTACAGCTTTTTCCGAATATATCTCAAAAGTTTAGACATTTTATTTCAGAATAAATTCTTAACTCAAGAAATTCAACCAATTTTCTCAAGAGTTTAACAAGAAATGGAGTTCTTTAATTGTTGAAATGAGATTTTGTGCAAGCGCGCATTGTTAACTTGGAGACGATGGTATTAACATTGTTGTAATACCGAAATATGATACAAACTAATTATTATAGAACATAGTTAATTTCTTTTCGTTTGTTTAAAAATAAATATGAATTAGGTTTTTTTGTCTATTGTTGGTAATAGCATTATTAACGTAAAAGACATGGCGTTAAATAATGTGTTATATTGTAGTCATAATTTTAAAAACATTCACATATGCTTCACATAAAATATGAATTTTTTTGAAAAATGATTACTTTTCGTCTATTAAAAAATAAATTATAGTATTACTTGAAATTAAATTGCATGTAGTACCAGCACGTATCTTTTAGCATTTAATATAAAATTCATTGTCTTTTAACACACAAAATTAGAATAGTTATTTTATTCTGATGAAACATTACACGCTAAAAAAAGCATGTTTAAAACTACCATGATATGGTAAAATTTACTTATGGTCAAATTTACAATTATGTTAAAATTTACAATTATTAATTACCTCTGGTGGTACTGATCCAAGAGTTTCCTAGTCTTCTAGATTGCCTCGACATTACAAGGCTACGGAATTCAACATCAGTAGTCGTAAACCCAAAATTTGGTCGGCTGTGCAACAACAGATATAATATAAAATAAAATAAGTTAGAATGTTAATTGACGATAAGTTAATTAACGATACTTTAATTAACTATAAGTTAATTAACGATAAGTTAATTAAGTACAGATTAATAATAATTAAATAACAATTTGTTGAAATATGATTCTTTCTCGTCTGCTTCTTTTACTTAACTTGGATTTATTATTTATTTACATATTTTATTGTAACCGTGATATATTTTCGTTTTGTGTACCTGGCAACTTCGATGCATAATTAGTTTGCTTATGTTTCACATGGCTTAGTGTCTGCCTTTGTGTTAAGTCTATTAAAATATATAGTAAAGGAATTGAAATCTTTGATACAGAATTTAGAATGTGTTACTTAAGAGAATTGATTCTTGACGGGCTTGGCTTACCCGTAGTAGACTGGAAAGAACAGCCGCTGTCATAAAGAAAGGCTACGTTTCAACAACCAATCAGGATTGAGAACCCACACTACGTCACTATCAGGTATCCCATTCTGTATTTTGTGTGAAATCCACTATAAAAATATACTACCATATCTAGAATGCGCTAAAAATAAAAAGTTGTAATTTTTATGCAAAATTAAAAATAAATTAAACAAAATAAATTATATTATATTGGTTAACATCTTTAAAAAAATATTTCTAAATATATTTGAGAATAATTTTTTTTTTCCAAACTACATATTTCAAAGTAAAAATCACATTTCTGCCTTTGTTTAAGCTCGGGTCCCAGAAGGCTTACAAAAATTCTAGAAAATTTGAGTCAACCCTTATATAGTAAGTCTTTTTAAATATGATTGTAAAATTGAAAGAGAAGATTNATAGTCCTTTGAGTCAGTCTCCATTCTCAAAATCTTTCAAAATCCTCGGAAGTATATTTCATGGAGCACATTAAACACAATGTCCTGTCAATGTGCTAGGATTTTTTTAATGTCAAAATCTGGAAATTCTCCACAATATTGTCCGTAGAGAAATTATTTTATGCAGCATATTAAACACAATGTCCTGTCAATGTGCTAGGCATTTTTTTAATGTCAAAATCGGGAAAATCTCCACAATATTGTCCGTAGAGAAAATATTTATGCAACACATTAAACACAATGCCCTGTCAAGGTGCTAGGGTTTTTTCTTATTTGTATCAAAACCACTTATGTATCACAATCGGGAAAGGGTCAAAATCGAGTGAGTGTCTAAATCGGGTAAGAGTCAAACTAGGTCAAATGTCATAATCGGAATTCTTGGGAAACTTTTCAACGTTTCTATAATAAGGAACTTTTGTTCCGTTTCTCTCTTTCACACTTTTGGAAATCTCTCATCATCCGTTTGTAGTGTGCAGTTGAAATTCCCATAAAATTGAAATCATGTTTTACAGGCCTATTTTTCTTAATGTCAATTACCGCCTGTCCTATAATAACATAGTCCCGGATCTTTAAAGGGAACTTGTCGAATTTAACATCCCTTATAGTTTCCTCATCCACTATAGTTTTTTTATCCAATTTCTTATCAAGAGCCTCTGAAGCTCTGTCGTTTTCAACAGTTTTCTGTTCAGCAAGAACATCGTTCCAGTCTCTTAACTGAAACTCATTATCAATTTCATCTGCAGTATTTTTCTCTAAAACTTCTTCATCATGTTTAGCAGTTTCCTCAACTACTGCAGTTTCCTTATCCCATTTCTCACCCAGAGCCTCTGCAGCTCTGTTTCTTTCAACCATTTCTTGCTCGGCAAGAGCTTCATTCCAATCTCTCAACTGAAACTTATTATCAATTTCAGCATTTTTTTCATCTGCAGTGCTTTTCTCTACCACTTCCTCAACATATTTAACTACTTCCTCATCCACTGCATTTGCTTTATCCAATTGCTCATCCAGAGCCTCTGCAGAGCTGTTTTCCTCAATCGTTTTTTGCTCAGCAAGAACCTCGTTCCAGTCCCTCAACTGGAACTTATCGTTATCCTTCTTTCCCTTGGAACTAAATTAAAATACAATCTGAATTTGTCTTACTCTTACCTAGAACTAAAATATTTAAATCAAACTAAAAAGATGATTTAAATATATTTCCAATCTTTTCATAAATTATAAAGCTAATATTCATAATTTGATTTTTAACTATTAACTTTAAGGTAAAAAATTTATTGATGTTGCAAATGCTTTCTCAACTAGAAAGATGATTTGTATTTAGTTTTTTAATGCTTTTGTGCATTATGAAGATAATTTTCTAAATGTCTCTATAATTTTGTGATAATACTCTGTTCCAGAATTAAGTCCTATATTCAAAGCATCGTGTCTATTAATAGAAAAAATTATATCGTTAGAAGAAGAATTGTCAGAAAAAAAATCAGTTTAAAGTTAGCACACTGCAATTCCTACAGGGTGAAAAAATTCTGTTAAAATTACCGCTCTGTATTGTGATCAGATTCCTGGTTTAAAAAAAAAACATATTTATGATTAATAAAACCTAAACATACGATATTTAAACCATTCATTTGGCAATCTTTCCGTTCATATGGTAATGGTTAACCGGAAATTCTGAATTTTAAAATTATATTTCTCATTACCACACATTTGGTGATTAATGCAAAACTGAAAATTAAATTGAACCAATTTAGTGTTTTCTTATGTCATGCTCTAAAGTAGCATGATTAAAGTTACAAATTTTAACAGATTAACTTATTTTTTCATATATTAAATAACCATATTTCATAGATATTTTTATCAAAATCTTCACCAAAGCGCTTCGATAAAAAGTTACTGAGTTTTTGTTGTTCCCCTAGAGCCAGAAAAATGTTAAATTTTACCATATTTTGATAGTTTATACCCTACATTTTTTTTGGGGGGGGGGGGATAAACTGATACATCATATTATTGATAATTTTTTTGGCGTAAAGACATAACTTTCACAATAATATAATTAAATTTATTTATTATTAAATTCAAAATATTTTGATGATATTTTTGAGTTAAAAAGCTTATTTATACTTTGCTTCAATTTTTTTCACTGTAGAAATTAGTCCTTATTTCATGAATAAGTAAAATCTAATCTTTAAGAAAGTTTTTCGATAAATTTTTTGCACAAAAAAAAAATTAAGCTAATAAAATCAAAAATTAACAAGTTTCTTATCAGAAAATACGAGTTTGAATTTTAGTTTTAGAAAAAGGAACTTTTGAAACAAAATTATAATTTAAGGAGAATCAAAGTGGTGTTGCTTAGAAGTAATAATAAGTAAAGAAAATTAAGTAATAGTTAAATAATTAGTGCGCTTAAATGTGAAAAAAAAAACATTATGTTAATAATGATTTTATAATATGAAAGAAACTGAAAATAGACATACTTTGTGTTAATGAAAGTGCAATAAGTATGACCTGCCAATTAAACTGAATTACTAATCATAAATTGAATTTTAAAGCTAGAATAAAGGATTGCACAAGTTATTTTCGTCTTCCCTAAAACGCTTATTAATATTATTGCATTTAATATTTTCCTAATTATTAATGTCTTTAAAATGATACAGCTATAGTCATATGTAATAAGCGTTTTAATCCGTTTTTATTGGAAATATTCATATGTCCGTCATTGCATGAGTTTTTCAAAAAATCATGAAAAAAGTTAAATTGTTTTTTATTTGATGACGTTTAACTTTATAGATTTGAATTCAGCAAATATTTTAATACAAGCACTTGTAAAGAGTTTTTTTTTTCCTCGAAGAAAAATGTTGCGATTTTAATGGAATTCTGCAGTGTACTTATAATTTTATGAATTTTACAACTTTACCAAATGAAACAAAATGCTTTAAGAAAGAAAGAAAAACGTTATTGGAATAGTTTTTCAGTTTTTCTTTTTTAATAATCAAAATAATTTTAAAGCAATTCGGCTTATAGGTTAAATTGAATTTGGTAAAAGTTTGTTATTATTACAATCAATATCTAAATAAGATCACTATCTAAAGTAACTTATGTTGATGGTCAAAGTTGATTTCAGAGAAATATGTAATGATAACGTATAAGTAGTTTATAGAAATTTACTTAAGGCCTCACATACCTTTTAATGCTTCAAAAAATCGATTTTTTTTTAATAATATTTTATTCTATTCTATGGATCTTTCTGAAAATTTGGAAAAAGAAAGCATAAAAAAATTCACATTAGATCAAAAGTTATCGAAAAAATAAGTCATACATTTTCTTTAATAAAATATGTCCTGTTTTGTGTTTAAACTCATTTATCTCAAAATGCTATTTTTACACCTTGCGCGCACAATATCTCGAAAACTATTGATTAGAATTGCACAAAATTTTTACAGCAGGTCTCAAATACCTGTTTCTATAAATTAACGAAGCCATTTGAAGGTGGGATTAATGTATTGACATTTAAAAAAATGAAATAGCAATTTTTTTTGTTAAAATTTTTTAATAAATTTTAAAAAAATTTTTGCATAGAGAAAAAAGTAAAATTATTTGTTCATTCTTCGTCATTTTAGTTTTACCATATATTTCTATACTCACAAAAAAAATCAAGCAAATATTATGTAAACTTTTTCCAGAAGCTTGCGCGCAAATAAAAACAGAAAAATTTTATTGAATTAAAATTTCAATTAATTAAGAAATTTCTTAATTTTTGAAAAAAATTTTTGCATTGTTTTCAAAATGTAGACTATGTATAGTGTCATATTTCAAAATTTGGTATTTTTAGAATAATTATTATAAAATTGGCAGATGATTGAAAATTGCTCGTTTTCTCTCATTTTTTACCTATTAAAAGGTATGTGAGGCCTTAAATAAAACTGAAAGATAAATGTAACAAATTTGGCGACAATAATGCACATAAAAAATAACTATTACTTAGAGTTATTTAACTTTTTTTTAAATTTAATTTAAAATTTTCTACAAACATATGTCAATTTAACATATGTCTACTTAAAATTATCAAATGCTCATTACTTACAGCTTTTTTCGAATATATCTCAAAAGTTTAGACATTTTATTTCAGAATAAATTCTTAACTCAAGAAATTCAACCAATTTTCTCAAGAGTTTAACAAGAAATGGTGTTCTTTAATTGTTGAAATGAGATTTTGTGCAAGCGCGCATTGTTAACTTGGAGACGATGGTATTAACATTGTTGTAATACCGAAATGTGATACAAACAAATTATTACAGAGCATAGTTAATTTCTTTTCGTTTGTTTAAAAATAAATATGAATTAGGTCTTTCTTTGTCTATTGTTGGTATTAGTTTTATTAATGTGAAAGACATGGCGTTAAATAATATGCTATATTGTTGTCATTATTCTAAAAACATTCGCATTTGCTTCAAATAAAATATAAATTTTTTTGAGATGTGATTACTTTTCGTCTATTAAACAATAAATTATGGTATTACTTGAAATTAAGTTGCATGTACCAGCACGTATCTTTTAGCATTTATTATAAAATTCATTGTTTTTTAACACACAAAATTAGAATAGTTATTTTATTCTGATGAAACATTACACACTAAAAAAGCATGTTTAAAACTACCATAATATGGTAAAATTTACTTATGGTCAAATTTACAATTTGTTAAAATTTACAGTTATTAATTACCTCTGGTGGTAATGAACCAGGAGTTCCTAGTCTTCTCAATTGCTTCGAAATTACAAAGCTACGGAGTTGAGAATCAGTAATTCCAAACCCAAAATTGTGTCGGCTGTGCAACGACGGATATAATATAAAATAAAATAAGTTTGAATGCTAATTAACGAAAAGTTAATTAACCATTAGATAATTGACTATAAGTTAATTAACGATAAGTTAATTAAATAAAGAGACGTATCGCACATCGAATTTGTTGAAATATAATTCTTTCTCGTCTGCTTCTTTTACTTAACTCAGATTTATTATTTATTTACATATTTTATTGTAACCGTGATATATTTTTGCTTTGTGTACCTGGCAACTTCGATGCATAATTAGTCTGTTTATGTTAAACACGGCTTCGTGTCTGTCTATGTGTTAAGTCTCTGCGAAAATATATTGTGAAGTAATTGAAATCTGTGAGAAAGAATTTTTGAGAAGGAATTTAGAATGTGTCACTTAAGGGAATTGATACTTAATCGGCTTGGCTTACTCGATGTAGAATGGTAAGAGCAGTAGCTATAATAAACAATTACCCCGTTTCAACAACCAATCACGTTCGAGATACCCGCACTACGTCACTATCAGGTATCCCATTCTGTATTTTATGGGAATTCCACTATAAAAATATCCTACAGTATCTAGAATGCGCTAAAAATAAAAAGTTGTAATTTTTATGTAAAATTAAAAATAAATTAAACAACATAAATTATATTATATTGATTGACATTTTTAAAAAAATATTTCTAAATGTATTTGAGAATAATTTTTTTTTCCAAACTACATATTTCAAAGTAAAAATCACATTTCTGCCTTTGTTTAAACTCGGGTCCCAGAAGGCTTACAAAAATTCTAGAAAATTTGAGTCAACCCTTATATAGTAAGTCTTTTTAAATAAGATTGTAAAATTGAAAGAGAAGATTACATTTTGATGATGGTTTGGTTTTTATGTTTAAAAAGTACAAAGGAAAAAAAATTAATTTAAAAGGAACTTTCTTTTTTTACTTTTCATAACTGAAAAACTAAAATATTCTTGTTAGGATAATTTTTTTTAAATAAAATTGAGCATCCTAGTTGGAACTTATTCAAATACAAGAAGAAGAAAAATAAATTTCGGTTCAAATACTAATCCAGAATCTTATTCTTACTTCAAATAAAATTCTTATATTCTATTTCGGAATATTTTTTCCATCCTCCTTAAATATGAATGCTTCAACATATCGTAAAAAAACGAGATTTCTGGAATTGTGCTTTTTTTTCCTTCCTTTCATAAATCTTTTGTAGGCAATATGGCGAACAGCATTCAATTTTTCCATAAAATATTTGTGTCATAAAACTAAATTTTGGTATAAGTTCTGTCAGAGCCTGAAAATAAATTAACCGTGTACAGAAATGATTTTATTTTATTTATTGAATTAAAAATATGTATATCATCATGCGTTTGTCGTGTTTTTTTACTTTAAAGCGTTTTTTTTATAGTAATTGACGTAGTAACTTAATGAAATAATAGAAAAATACGTAACCAAATAATTAATTTTATACAACAACCAGTATAAATAAATTTCAGTAAAATAGACAAAATTGCTTTTGATAATAGATTCATTAATTGCAAAAAATATTTTTAACATAAAAGGTGTTCCGTAAAGGTCACCCTTCATATACATTCTTGAATCGTTATACTGAACCAAAAAGGTATTCACACTAGGGATCTCAAACTAATATTTAACCAAAGCAAAAACAAAACCTCTATCGATATCTGAAAAATCACACTACAGGTAATCGAAAGTTAAATACAGCAAGACAAGTTTGATTCAGGAAAAAATAGAGAAGATTTGAAAGTTTGCTTTCATTTTTGATAATGATTCGAAAACTAACTGTTAAGAGCGGTCTTTGCAGAACATCCTATGCGATATATAATAACTTAATTATCGAGTGATAAATTTTACAATATTGTTATTTTTATTATTTTAATATGAGTTTTGATTGTACTTAAATTAATCTATAATTCCAGTTTTCGGACATGAGATTTCTTTATTTCACTTCTCCCATAACTGATTTTGAAAAAAAGTTTCAAAAAGTTCTTTTCGTTGAAAGTTTTAGAATCAATTAATTCAAGAGATGTCTCCCACTATCAACTCATTGCTTTCTGCAACTTCGTGGCTCACTTTTACCCCTCATCTCCTACCGTTTTCAAATTAGAAAAAAAAAAACAATTTTCCATTAAAGACAGTGAAATTCTTATCAAATAATTCATAGCCACTTTACTATACCCAGATATCACTCTTGTAACTATTAATCACACTTTTTGCTTTATTTTCTGTTGCTATATAGATGTCACTATGAAAAATATTTTTCTTTGCTTAAAACTGCTTATATTTAAAGTTTTTCTGGTTGCATTATTGGGAATAATGTAGCAAGCCGTATCTACAAATATTATCATAAAATGCAAGGTGAAGCTACCCAATTATAAGCTTCTTATTCATACTTATTCAATTGCCTCTAAGTTGGTACTTTTATTTTCTTGAATCATCCTAATTTTACGTTAATTTTAAGATTTCCTAATTAAAGTTTTCGAAAACTCCATTCGAATAACCTGGGTCGCGGTGGCTCAGGGGATAGAGCGTTCGCTTTCTGATCCCAGCAATAGTTGGTTGATACGATACCGAACCACAGTGCTGACTTAAAAATATCCTCAGTGGTAGACAGATCTTGGGTTAGCGTCCCCTTGCCGTCAGGCTAACCGTGGGAGATTTTCGTGGTCTTCCACTCCATGTAACGCAAATGATGGTTAGTTCCATCAAAAAGACCTCCACGAAGACAAATTTCTCCCAATACTCTATCCAGGAATTATTTTCCGGATTGGGTTCAAAATGACAAGGCTACGGAGTTGAACATTAGTAGTCGTAAACCTGAATATTGGTTTTAGTAATAAAAAAATTTAGTATTTAGTATAGTTTTTTTTAGGGAAAACAAATAAAATTTTCAACGAACTTATAAAATATAAAAAAAAGTCAAACAGCCAGTTTTCTCCAAAATCATTATCTCGTCTGATTTAATTTATAAATGTGCTTAATCAAGTAAAAAATCACTTGTTTATTAATATCTGAAATTAATTATTTTGTTAATTATTTTGTTAATTAATATCTGAAATAGATATCTTATGACTATGTGCGAAAAGAAGAAGATTAAAAAAAAAGTCCCAAAATCAATTATTTTTCTCTTTTGATCATTTCCGAAATCTTTTGCTTTCGACTCTTTTTGCGTTCATGAACTTGTTTGATAAAGAAAATAATCTGAAGCGAACAACATGTCAAATATATATATATAAAGAGCCGTATAATGTACTAAAGAACTTTTTTGATACAAGAGCATCTGCTGTTCGTTTAGAAGCAAACAGAGAATAAGTCGGATGAAATCTTTTTTTGAATCCGCACATAAGCCTCCCGATTTAATTGAAGAGAGTCAACTAGTTGTAGCGAGTTTTGATTTTTTACTTTCGACTGAGATTAATGATTTATTAGACATACCTTACGACAAAAAGAAATCATTCTTGTATCGACTTAAAATACAGTTCTCAATATCGTGAAGGTCTTAGGTTTTCTTTTTTCAGAGTTATTTGTTGTTTTCTGACAATTTATGAGACTGACTTGCTTAGATTACATTTTTGATTTCCCGTGATTTGACTAACTAGCAGAGCGAGTAAAATCAATTATTTGAATAAGCAAGGGTGTAATTTGAAAGACATTTAACAACAATTGTCAATTAATCAGATTAAAGTTCTAAAAATTTTTAATGCCCTATAATTATTAAAGAGAGATAACATAATATTTCACACTTTTTCATAAAACATATCAAAAGTTTTAAAAATATTTATATCAATAAACCTAGAACTTAATCATACTATCAGTATTGAGAAAAATGTACCATTTATTGCCCCTACAGTAGTAATATATATATATATATTATATATCAAATTCTGAAAAATGAATGATTTCTAAATGTTTGGCAAGTATAGTACAGCAACAAGATCATTAGAAATAAGTTTTCTGCTTTTAATGGTGTAGAAAACTTCCCAGAAATTCAAGTCAACGCATGAAATATTTTTATTGAATGGCATGAAGTGAATAAACATTGAACCTATGGCTTTTTGTAACGCGAAATTTTGCAACAGAGGAACGTTAGTTCGTAATTTTTGTAGTATTGATGTTCTTTGTTAGTGTGCATTTTCTTTTTTTTCTTTTTTTTTTGTTCGACAGTCTACTTTGGCATGAAATTTTCTAGATTCTCCATCTGTTAAGGCAATCAATATTTTTTTTAGGGTCGAGAAATTAATTTTGTTGTTGAAGGAAGAGATAACTCAATACATCGCAAAGAAGAGATAGTTCAATTGTTCAAAGAAGAGAAAACTTAACACATCGCAAAGAAGAGATAGTTCAGTTGTTCAAAGAAGAGAAAACTTAACACATCGCAAAAAATAGATAGTTCAGTTGTTCAAGGAAGAGATAACTTCATTGCGAAGAAGAGATAGTTCAGTTGTTCAAAGAAGAGATAACTTCATCGCAAAGAAAAGATAGTTCAGTTGTTCAAAGAAGAGATAACTTCATCGCAAAGAAGAGATAGTTCAGTTGTTCAAAGAAGAGAAAACTTAACACATCGCAAAGAAGAGATAGTTCAGTTGTTCAAAGAAGAGAAAACTCAATACATCGCAAAGAAGAGATAGTTCATTGTTCAAAGAAGAGAAAACTTAATAGGTCGCAAAGAAGAGATAGTTCAATTGTTCAAAGAAGAGATAACTCAATACATCGCAAAGAAGAGATAGTTCTGTTGTTCAAAGAAGAGATAACTTAACACATCTCGAAGAAGAGATAGTAATAGAAGAGATAAAAACTAAATGAAATTTTTTTTTATTTAAAATTCTTCTGTCTTTTTTCAAAATTACAGTATGTTGAAATACTAAATATTTTTAAGACAATAATAATGTGCTTTGATGAAAAGATAAAAAAAATGATTTCATGCAAGTTCTTGATGTGAAACATATTATTTTGGATTTCATTATGTTGTTTAATAATTTCATGAAAAACCGGAACTAAAAAAAAGATAGATACTTGCTCGTTAATTAAGATTATGTAACTTAGTAACAAACGAGTATATTTCGAATTTAATACCTAAACGTATCATTTATACAAGAAATATCTTAATCCTTGAATAAATTGCTGCTCTTTTCATAAAGAAAAAAAAAGAAAGAAACGAAAACTTTACTCTTCTTAAAAATTTGAGATTCTTTAGTATGGAAATAATTGTTCAATGAAAAAACTTGTCCAATTAAAAATAATGATTAACTGTTAATTTACATTTAATCTAAAATATTTCCTAACGAAAAGGATCAAGTGTAAATTAAAATCAAACTCAATGTTCGCAACTTTTATTACGATTTCAATATTTAAATAAGAATAAAAACAAAAACATCATCGAAATTTAACAAAGTATTCTCGGATTGAATCTCCGTAAAACTGAGGTTTCACTAATTTATTTAAGTTTGATTAGCAGATAGAACTGAAAAATGGTGTTAAACACCAGCATTACATTCAAACTTTGGACGGATTCATCTCGATAATGATTCCTCAGAATTTTATGACTCTTTATAGTCTCAAAATTTTATGACTCTCTTTTTTCATGTCTCTTTTTTCGAATACTCTTTTTTGAAGGACACTATATTAATCTAAACAGGATAACTTTAATTCGAACCACCCGGTTCTTATAATTTGAGGTAACTTTTTTAGATATCAAATTTAAATAAAACATGGGAAACAATTTTTATTTTTTTTTTTCAATTATCTAGTTGAGAATTATCCAATATTTATTTCGTCCAATATTCCAATATTTATCCAGCAAACAGACTGAAGATTTATATAAGGTAATTATTCGATAGGTTATTTATTTTAATCATAAAAAATAAATCATGTTCTTGTTTAAAAAAAATTTAATTTTTTGTTTTTCGTAATTGTAATTTCTCGCTTATTTTTTATCAGAAATAAAAACTCTTTGTTACTTTATTCTCGTAAGATTTAAATGCCGTATATCACTGTTATTAATTTCTAGTCAAAATGAAAGTGAGTAATTTGAATTCGCAAAAGTAATTTAAATTCACAAAAGAAAAATAATTAATTTTTATCAGTTCGTCAACTGGGAAAAGTAAATGTAAATATTTATGTTGAAGTTAGAAAGATTTAAAAAAAAGTAATTGCATTAAAAGCAAAGATATGATATAATTATTATTTTTTATAAGAAAACTCATGAAGTTTCCATAAAAAGTTCAAGACAATACGTACGTCTTCTAAAAAATAAAAAATGTTTAATTTTTTTTTAATTTAACACTACAAGTACTACTGGTAAAAGGGTCGCGTTTCTTTTCTTTTTTTTTTTAGGAAAGGGTGATCTTAATTTATGGAATAAAATTCTAATTTACTGAACCATAATGTAACTTCATCCTATGGAAGCAGTACAATAACCTCCATTTTGTTTTGTATCGAGAAAAAAAAAATTTTTTAGAGTTCAATAGATGTATAACAATTTTGTTTCCTTTTTATTTCACTTTTTTTTTCTCTTTGTTCCTGCACTGAAAAAAACACAAAAAATTAATGCATGTCAACTTTTAAAAAATGTGTTAGTGTTCAGTGTTTAGTGTTTGCTACTTTAGTGCATACATTTTATTTGAAGATATCTCAACAAACATACTTAGAAGAAGATAGTTTGATTATTTTCCAAAAATACTTTTCTGTATGTATATTTGTTATAGCTTCATGATATATTATCAAATATTTTTGAAATATACACAGTCCAGTCACATTAATGTGACTACCTGTCAAAAGCCTGAATAACCACCTTTGACAGAGCGGACCACTGCGAAACGGGCAGGAAGAGAGTGAAATAGATTTCTGAAGGTATTCACTGGGATGTTGAGCCATGCCGATTCCAGTGACGTGGCCAGCTGTGCTAGATTACGCGGTTGAGGATCCATGGCGCGAACAACCCGATCCAGGTGGTCCCACATATTCTCGATTGGGTTTAAATCCGGTGAGTTTGCTGGCCAGGGGAGTACGGTAAATTCATCCTGGTGCTCTTCGAACCACGCACATACACTTCCGAGCTGTATGACACCTCGCATTGTCCTGCTGGTAGATGCCATCATTCTGAGGAAAAATCATTCGCATGTAGGGGTGGACATGGTCCGCAAGGGCAGATGCGTACTTGTGATGATCCATCGTGTCTTCCCCAATGATGAGTGCACCCAGTGAATGCCAGGAAAACATTCCCCAAACCATAATGCTCCCTCCTCCAGCCTGGATCCTTCCGACAATTGTTGCAGGGTGTTTGCTTTCAGACGTTTCACGCCGTATACGCCAACGTCCATCTGTCCGATGGAGCATAAAACGTGATTCATCGGAAAAAGCCACATGTCTTCACTCTGTGGACGTCCAATTGCGGTACTGGCGTGCAAATTCCAGCCTTCGTCGCCGATGAACAGCAGTCAGCATAGGTGCATTAACCAGGGGTTTGCTGCTGTGGCCCATGAGCAGCAACGTTCGCTGAAAAGTTATTGAGGATACACTCTTGGTAGCCCCTTGGTTCATCTGGGCGGTCAGTTGCTCAACAGTTGCACGTCTATTCGCCTGAACACATCTTCGTAGCCTTCGCTCGCCTCTGTCATCTATAGCCCGTGGTTCACCACATGTGCCACGCTGCTTATTTTGAAGAGTGCCATTTTGCCATACATGTTATACTTTCACCACGGCGGCACGAGAACAGTTCACAAAATTAGCCGTTTCTGAAATACTTCCACCCTTGGCCCGAAAGCCCATAATCATGCCCTTTTTGACGTCGGATAAATCACTACGTTTCTGTATTACGCCAACGATTGAAATGCTTTCCGATGCCCTAGAACATTCTATACATACACTCCACTGTAATGTGCTGTCACCTACTTTCTGTGATGGGTTATTTCACGTTGACGTCGAAAGTAGATGGTGGTCACATTAATGTGACTGGACTGTGTATATCTTCTTCAAAGTATTTTGATTGTTTCACAAAAATACTTTGATCTTTATATTTTAGTTGACATTGTATGATAGCTTTTTAAGAACTCTTGACGCACTATATTTCTAAGTTAAAGTTGCATAATGACTTTTCAAAAATACTTTTTTGTATATTGTATTTTAAAGTTGCACAATTAACTTTTTTAAAATATTTTAATTCGTTGGTCTAAGTTAAGATTATCATTTTCAAAAAAAAAATAATTATAGCTGTAATTTGGAGACTGTGACGTCATATAAAATAACTCTTTTTATTTATTTATTTATTATTATTTCTTTTTTTTTTGCAAATAATATGTTATTTTTATAACAGTTTGCAACAGTTACTTATGAATGTTAGATCAAACTCGTCTCTCTTTAGCCAGTGCTCTCTGTGTTAACGTCAATGTGAAAAGAAGAAAAAAGCAAGAGTTTTGAGAAATCTAATTTTTTTTAGTATTTAAATTCACTCAAATGCTGAATTATCTGGGCTAATAAAAAATTTTGCTTGCTAATTTTTCTCGTGGTGAAAAAAAATTTTTCTTTAAAAAAATTATAATAACTTTTGAAATATTTAATTTAAGATAAAGACAATTTTTCAAAAATATATTTCTAAATTTTTCTCGGCTACGGAACCCTAATTAACCAAACTTCTTTCGGTGGAACCCCCGACTTCATTAATAAAGTTAGTAATAAAAATAAAGGTAATTATGAATGTTATAACCAATAAAAAGACTATTTTTAAAATATTTAATTTGAGTTCTGAAGACTTTAATTGTTTTATTCTTAATAAACTTAAATTATGTTTTCTGTCCGGCAGTTGTATTTGCAGTTCTTTTGTTAGATGTTCTCATGAATTTGTTTATGGTCTTGAATACTTAGGCTGAAAATGAATGAAATAAGATACTGTCCTTTACCGTATTACCAGACGCACTATAAGATTCTATGTAAAATTATATAATTATCAGGTCATACTATACAGCTGTATTGCTTTTACGAGACTGAAACAGCTTCGCACTTGTTTACGTTCGTGTATCAACTGGTTAGCATTGCAATACGTTTAAAATAAATACAAATATTAAGTACATTAAAAATCTCCTGATTAAAAACTCATTACATGTTTAAATATAAAAGTATAGCTTATAAGCTCCTGCAAAACTAGCAATTATTCTTTTAGACATTTAANCGTTCGTGTATCAACTGGTTAGCATTGCAATACGTTTAAAATAAATACAAATATTAAGTACATTAAAAATCTCCTGATTAAAAACTCATTACATGTATGTTTAAATATAAAAGTATTGCTTATAAACTCGTGCAAAACATGCAATTATTAAAAAACTGCAGTGCGTCAAATAATTTGATCTAATTATTATAATATACTCATATAACACCTGATATAATAAATAATATATATTTATCTAATATATCGTCTAATTTATGCAATGGTCGAATTTATATTATATATCTTCTCATTTAACCGATTGATACGCGGACGTAAACAAGTGCAAACCGGTTTCAGTCGCGTAAAAACAATACAGCTGTATAGTATATACTGATAATGAAGATTTTACATAGAATCTTATAGTGCGTCTAATAATTTTTCCATTGACTTATTGTCTACTTCGTAATGAAATACATGTAAATTATTGTCTATACATGTAAATTATTGTCGTAATACATGTAAATTATTGTCTACTTCGAAATGAAAACCTAAAAGAACTGCGTAAAAAATGGTTATTAGGGAAACATATTTCTTTATTAAAGATATTAGCCATTTTATTTTGATTTAGAAAACGTTATTGGAAATACTAATAATATGCTTTATAAATGCTTGTTCTTATTATCACTCGCTCCCCTGTTGACAGAAATATTATATTTTCTTAAAAACAGCATGCTATTCCTATTTCTTTGACATTTTGTATTGGAAATAGTTTCATAAGGGAAACCAGATGATTAAATTAATGGTTGGATCTAATTACAATCTGGGGCTTCAAAATTCATCTCTGCTTATAATTTCGGAACCCTCTCAACTCTTCCACGAAGCCCAAGAAATGCGCGAAACAGCATTTGGAAACCGCTGATGCGTCTGTGAGGTAAGGATCTTTCGACTATGTCCTTATCTATCAAAAGGTACATCAAGATTGAATGTCTTATATACTAGTGAAAGGTTGCTTGATGATTGTAAAGGTAGCGATGCCACAATAATCCCAAACCAGAATTTAATGAGGAATATAATTCGATGAACGGATAGACCGAATTTGCGAAAGACCGGGAGAGCTGTATTACGTTCACCGGATTTTGAGCGCTTGTGGTGAAAGATGTATTAAGTTTACGAGATTTGAGCGTTCTTCATGAGAGCTGTATTAAGTTCACGGTTGTGTGTGAGGTCTCTCTTGTGTTGCTATTAGCATTCGAGTGTATGTGCAGAATCCCGTTTCTTTTTTTTTTTTTTTTNTTTTTTTTTTTTTTTTTTTTTTTTTTTTTTTTTTTTTTTTTTTTTTTTTTTGTATTGCACTACGAAGCATCGATGTCTAATTTTTTTTCTACTTTCGTAAACTCATCTGTCCCGCAGTGGACTGATCGTAAAGACACGTTCCTAAAAGAATACCGAAATCAAGCATCCCTGGCTCCGGTCTGTAAGCGGGTGGGTGACCACTTTGATCAACCTACGTAAGGACCGAAGCTGCGCTTTATCGGTCCTCGTTAAACTGTTTTACCGTAAAGTGCTCGACTTCGCGCAGGTCGTCGGGTTACTGAAGTGGAGGAGACATTCCCTTTGCAGAGGATCAAATTGTGATGTCGTGACTTCGGATCATCCATGGGGAAGTTTCCCAGACCGTCGCCAATAGCCCATTGTGTAGCTCTAATACGACGTAAATAAATGACCTACATACCTACAGTCCTTGTCCAAATTATTAGACGCACTATTAGATACTATGTAAAATAACAACTAAAGTAATCGATGCAAGTTACAAGCTTATTGCTTGATTTTCTGGAATGGGGTGTTCAAAAATACTTGTTACCTTTCGTCATTTATTGTAGGTCTCTCAAATCCCTGAAAGTTCTAAATTTTATCGCTCAGTATGAAAAATCGCATGAATTAAAGATCTCTAAAGTTACAAAATAATCCTTTAAGTACTTCTTGAGGATCTCTTATATTACTGCAGAGTAATATATATATATATA
>NC_092211.1:11082069-11095431 GCF_043381705.1 Parasteatoda tepidariorum
AAATAAAAAAAAAAACATTAAACATTTTTATTTATTTCAATTTTATCAGTCATCCTTGTTTTTCTCCCATAAATTTAAATCCTCCTTTAACTGATCAGCAAATAAATTGATCATATCATGTTCTTTATCACCATTCTAGTGGTCTTTCTAAATATTTCAACAACAAAAAAATAATTAAAAATAAAAGATACTAAATATAATGTTTTAAATTACAAAATAGTCATAACGAACTCAACAACTCTTCTCAATGAAATTAAACTCTACGAATCATAACACAACTGAACAGCTAAAGCAATGATGCATTGATAAAATAATTTGATACAATGGTACATGTTTCTCATTTAGATACTTTTTGTCATCAAATATATACACAAAACAAGAAGACGGATAACAATTTTGTTCTAATTTCGGCTAAAAATTGACAATCGAAAAATGCGTTTGCGTTTTAGTTTCACGTTTGTTCGAGTAATAATGTATGAGAGAAAAGTTTTTAAAATATATAAAGAAGCAACAGAATACTAAATTTGTATATTTTGAAAGTATTAAAAAGTATTAAGTATTAAAAAGTATTAAGTATTAAAAAATAAACTTGACTTAAAAAAATTGTTGTTTAATTATTTATTTATACTAAACAATTAATAAAAAAATCTGTGATTCTAGGGGGAAAAAACGAGATCTCTTATCGACTACAAAATAGTGTGTAGTATCAAGCAAACAAGATGGCAGCACTATTGACTTAATAAATACTTTTGAAATTTTTTATTCATTTATTCTTCGTGTTAGTTTTATTTTGAGCATTTCTTTGCTTTTCTATTTAAATTTTTTTATCTGTTCATAATTATTTATTTATTTCATTAATTATCTTAATTGTTAAAATTCGTTGAAAAAATGAAATATAATTACAGTGGAAATATAAAAATTTAATTTATCCTCTACAAATATATATTTCATCATTTTTTTTATTTGATATATCACGTAGAAAAAGTACATAAATTGTTTTAAGTAAAGAAATATACATTACTTTAAAATGAAGTGTTAAATTCCTCCTTGTGAACAAAATTTAATCAGCGATTATTCAGCGAATCTGCTAATATATAGATGGCAGCACTAAATTTCATCAATCTTCATATTCATCTTATCATAAACTTATTTTATTTACTATTTTAATTTTTTTTTAAATTACATTAGTAATTTTTTTTAAAGTATATAATCAAGTAATGCATAGAAAATTTCCTGATAGAATTTTTGCCAAGAGTTTAAGAATCTGCAATTCACTTCTGCTTTAGAATTTCACTGGTTTCAACAGTTGAAAAAAGTATTATAGAATGTTCTATTTGTCTGTTCAGTAAAATCCTGTTAATTATCTATCTCGCAAAAAATATTTTTATCATTAAAATAACTCAAATTTAATTTTAGTGTTCTGCACAAAATAAGGTATATGGCATTTATTTATCGTTTTCATATTTTATTTTTTTGGTGAAACCGACAACAGGAGGATTTCTCTTATGTTAAACACATATTAAGAAATTAAGTCAAAATTGAATTAATTATTGGAAGAATTTCATAGGAATTATTGAAGTTGATTTATTTATTCATTTCAAGTGAGGATATCATATGGACATCTGGATTTACAAATGCCTATATCTTTTACTTTAAAATTTCCAAACCTTCATTTTAAAATGCATAAAAATAAATAAGCAATTAATAATTTAAAAATGTTTTTGCATTGCTTTAATTATTAAACTTAAAATTTGCTTTACGAAATTTAATTTATGATGTAAACGTAAAAATATTGTTCAGATATTTATAATAAATCTCTCCAATTTGAGAAGTAAGTTGAATTATTTCAAATTCAAGCAATTAATAAATCTGGAACTTTGAACTGAAGAAAAGTAATGAATCTTCATTTATAGTTTTAAAAAAAAAAATTAAAAAATATTTACATATGCAATTACAATATTTACATAATAATAATTTTAAATCTATATGCTTTTTCTTCTATGCTGCCATCTACAAGTATTTTTTATCATTAATACAATTTATTAAAGTTGGAAGTTGCATTTTCAAGCTTACATATTGAACAAGCGTGCACTAATATACTGAGAAAATAAACTGAGAATAAGAAATAGGATGATTAATAAAAAAACTTTATAATAAACTAAGAAAAAAAAGGAATTACTTAAATTCAAATAAAAATTTAAAAAAAAGCGATTAAAATGGTGAAATTTAAATTTTGCGATAAAATGCACATTTATGAACAGTGGAGAGTTAACTAACAGATCATTTATAAGCCTTTGTTTTTATAATTATTATTTTGTACTGAAAGAGTCTTTTGAAATCTCTTATTACTATATATAAATTAAAAAGGCTTTGCAGCTTAAAAATTTTTATGCTGCAACAAAGAGCAACAAAGGACGAAAATATTATAAATAAATTAAAATGACAATAAAAAGACTTTTCGTTTCCTTTTAAATATTATAATAAAAAGATAAATAATAATACTAAAAAATGCATGGTTATAAAAATTAAATATATATTCAAACCTAATCAAAATCACATTTTTAAAATACTTAATTGTTGAGGAAATATGAACTTTTACATATATTTACTTTCAATTTTTTAAGACTGTTGGTATTATTTTATATTTATTTAAATATATCTAAAAAAATTATTTTTTATAACTTATATTAAATTTTGAAAATAAGCAATATTTAAACAATTATTAATTTTTCATCTTAAATTTTAAAGTTGAAAATTTACTAAAGTTTCGGCATTAAAAGAAATTTTGAAAAAAAATATGTAATATTAAATATTTTTAAAGTATTTTGAACTTTACGAGTCTATAAAATTAAATATTTACTTACATTCCTTTATTTTTAGTTACGTATTTTTATATTTTATTTATTTATATTTCAATTTAAATACAAAATAATTAGTAGTTGAGAATTTTAATCATATTCTGTTTCAAATAGTGCTTATTTAAATTTTTTTTATTTCATTTTTTTTTTTTTAAATACAGTGGTAAGTTTGAATTCTCAAATTGTATATGGGTGTTCCACAAATCGTGCAAAATAAACTGTTGACACTGATCAATTAATTGGTGACGAGTTGCAATAAAAAAAAAGTGACTACCAGTCGCCACCCGATCTCCACTTTTTTTTGTTAAAATGCACTTCATTTCCATGTTATTATTAATATTTTTTTAATAAAATTGGAAAATGTTTTAAAATGTAATGAAAAATAGCTTATCTCACTCTTGTTTCATAAACTTTTTCTTATTTTATAAATGAAGCGTTTAATATATTTTGAAAAATGCTTGAAAAGAAATGTCTTTTGTCTATGAACAGTTTTCTTAATCGCTTAAGGTTTTCAATTTTTTAAGAAAATAACCAATGTTAAATATAAATGACCACTGGTCAGCTGCAAAATTTACTAATTTTAACCTATAATTACTTACCATCAACCCTTAATATTTACAAGCATGCCACAGCAATTTTGGGAAAAAAGTTGTACTTGGCGTGTCAACATAAAACTTAAGAAACATGTTTTAACTGATTAAAAACAAATAGAAGTTTAGAACAAAATTAAACTTCAATTAAAAGTTTTTATACATAATATTTTCCAAGAGTTAAAAAATTAAAAAAACAAATAGGTTAAGATTGATGATACATAACATTTGCGTAATTCAATCAAATTTAGATATTTCTTTCTTTAATGTTAATAATTATAAAACTTAATTGTATATCGGATAATCGAACAACCCAGTTATGGGAATAAAATTATGTACATAGTAGCAAATTATTTTACGTGAAACCAATGTCAAATTTCTTTGATTAAACGATTATTTATGATTGCCATCTCGCTTAATCGCATAAAGAAGAAAAATGTATTTTTAAGAAATATTTCAAATTGAATTTTCGTTTTTCACTTAAGATGAGAATAGCCACTTAATTAAAGATATTTTATTCACTCACAAAGATTTGTTAACGAAATAGTCGAAAATTGATAACAGTAATAAAGTAAACGAGATTTTTTATCCTTTTTTTTTGGCAGTGTAGAAAAATGCAAGTTTAATGTCTGTCAAAGCAGTCTTTAATTACAGATTTCTTAAGAAATAATTTGAATTTTAGTACGTTTTCTTTTTTATTTTTCTACCTTTTATCAGCATTGAATCATTTTTATATAAATTTTAAAACACATATAATTATGACTGTTTATTGATCATCAAAATTACTTTATTCCTTCTAATCGTTTTGCTTTGTAATCGTTGTTGAACAGCAGACGATTTTTTGGATTTACGACTACCAATGTTCAAATCCGTAACCTTGCTGTTTTTGAACCCAACATAGAAGGCAAGGGAACTCCTAGATCAAATATGGGGAGAAATTTTTGATGGAAAGGAGATTCTAACCCATCATCCGTCTACCAATGAGGATATTTTACTTCAGCACTGTGGTCAGTGCTAACTGGGTGCGGAATTCGTATCGACCAGTCATGGCTGGGACTCTAACCCGGTTCACCTTTTTGGAGGGCGAACGCTCTATTCCCTGAGCCACCATGACTCCTAAAAATATTATAGTAAATATTAGGTGTTGCATACCTTTTTAAAGATGAATTTTGTAAAAGCAAAGTATTTTGGATTTGATGTGTACATTTTTTTAATCACGCCAGCAATTCACAATTGTCTAAAAATCAATTAAGGTTCTAAAGTTGTTTCATTGTAAAACTTATTTGTAATGACCATTCACTGAATTTTTAATTAATATCACATAATTTATTTCAACGTATGAAAATACCAAGAAAACACTAGTTCATTAACACAATATTATTTATTGTACTATTAAAATAAACATTTGAACATAAAATATTATATTAAATACACAACAATTATCACATGATGCACACATATTATAAAAAAGAGACAAGGAAAAAATACACAATACGGCAATCAAAAAATTACAAAGTGTTTGCAGCAGTTTGCAAACAGACAGAATTTCCATTTGGCTTACGACACAGTAAAATATTATTTGCAACTTTAAAAAAAAAAAAAAAATCATTTAACAAGTAAAAAATTATATATTCTGCTGCAACATAAATCGAAACTTTTGAGATCATGAAATGGAAGTTTAGTATACCATTATATAGCAAAAGTAAGGACAAAGTACAAATGACTTCAGCCCTTTGCAATTAGCCAGAATTTTGAATTAGTTTACGAGATTGCTAAGTGACGCTAGCAGTTTGCAAACAACAGAATTTTCAAATTAGCCTACTGCATGATAAAATTATTATTTGTAATTTTTTTTTAGTTAAATAAGTGAAAAAATTACATTTGCTCTCTCGCAACATAAATCACAAGCACATAAGCTGGAAAATGTATTAAGTATTGCCACTTGCCCGTTGATAAGCATTGTTAAAAATGTGCAATTACAAATAAAAAAGTTATGTACAATGTAAATGGAGAAAAAAAAATTATGTCTAATTAGTTACCTTCTCACTAGTTTTTTACATTTCTAGTGTTTACACATTTATCTACATTTACGCAAACATTATATTTTACAAAATAATTTAATTTATATATTTTCAAAAAAGTTGATTTAAAACGTTACATTTTTTTATTTTTTGTTCTTATTTAATCTAAAATCACACTATAAAAATATTTTGTCACAAATTAATTATACAAATTATCACAATTTTTGTGAGGTAGCGTAGTTGCATTTTACATATATAAGTCTCCGGAATTTACCTATACCTGTATTAATGGCAATTTTTATTATTTTCATTTCTAAATTATGCCCTGATAAACTAATAGGAAATTTTTATTTTTAATTTTTGACTTAAGAAATTAATGGCAGTTGTTATTTCTAACTAATGCTCTTATAAATTAACGCCAAATTTCATTTTTAACTTATTCCTTTATAAACCAGAGTCAATTTTTATTTTTAATTTATGCTTTTGTAAAATAAAGGAATTTTTTTAAAACTAATATCTGTATAAACGATATTCATGCTTAATTTAAAATTAAATTTGAAATGAAAAACATTTCTAGCAATATTTATGTTTAGTTTCATGAAATTCATAAAAATTTTCTAAAAATGCTCTTGAATTTAATTGCCTTTCTTTGAAACAATCAGCCTGTTTTTCAAAAGTTAAATATATGTGAATTATATATCTAATAATAGTCAAAGCTTACATATATATATATATATATGTATTTAATTAAGTAAACCTAACTAAAAATCATGAAAATAAGCTTTACAGCGGGTAAAATAGATAATTAAAAACAAATAAAAATCTTTTAGATTAAAACATGCTCGAAATCAAACAAGTATTTATAATAACATTTTTAAGAAGAGACGAGTTTTTAATTCAAATTATAAACCGATGCCATTAATTCTCCTTCCTCCTACAATTTTATGTACTTTTTCTGATCTTTTTTCAATGTATGAATGAATAATATTTTATTTTAATAAGCCATTATAAAAAAAACATTCATTAAACAATTTTGAAACCGGATAACCAAAATAATAGGCTTAATTTTCTTAAAAAATGAATAAAAATATAGATACTTGTAAACACTAGTATCTTCAAATAAAAAAAAAATAAAAAATAAAATAATTCTTTGTGCAGATCTTGAAAAAGTTTTCCTGTTATAAAATTAATTAAAATAAATATTTAGAAAATTAATTAGCTTGCAATTAATTTCTATTTAACATTAAAACACGCAATAGTTTTATAACTACAACACAAACATTTGTATTTAACGCTTTTCCTCACAAAATTTAAAAGGTATTTCAGCTAAAAAAAATACTACATTTATTTCTAAATGTAGAACATGACCTGTCTTTAATAAATTTTGATAAATATAGGAGGTACATCGAAAAATTGTAAAAAAATATATAAAACAATTAAAAATTTTAAAAAATTTAGATGAAGGATTAGAGGAAAAGTCCAACGTTTAAAAAAATCACTTAATCTGTTTAGGTCCGGCTATGAAAGACCCTTCATGGTCCGGCTTTAGAAAGAAATCGTTTACCAGTCCCACACGCTCCGAGATTATAATGTTAGTATATACATACTAAAGAGTAAAGATATTCTAAAAGTACGTATATACTATATACTAAAGAGTAAAGCGCGTATATACTATGTAATAAAATGAGATGCAATACGTGGAATATTGAATAGAGATCATGTCCTAGTGATCAGAAAGACTCGTTTCTTATATGATTCCATCGACCGTGACTGGAAAATCACGTGATGACGTCCGTGTGATCACGGTCCTGAACAGATTAAAAGAACTAGGGCTCATTAGGACTTTTTCTATTTGTACTTTTCTCTATAATGTTAAATGCCATAACCATTATGGCCTAAAATTAAATTTAGCATTTAAACTATATTTTAAAATTTGTCAAAGTTTTTAAAATTTTTAAATTGTCCCTTTAAAATCATTGAACACTGCTTTCAACTTCAAGCAGGAAAAAAAAATATAAAAAAGGTTATTGTCCTAAAAAGTTGAGCACCAGTTTTTTCTTTTAGATGAAACTTAAAGACTAGGGCTCTCTGATCTATCACAAGTCCTAGATCCATTATTAAATGCGAATCCTCTGCTCAACCTCTCAACCTCGTCCTTAAGTTTGTCAATTTCGCTTCTCTGGTCATAAGCTGCCCTTTTAAATCCACTCAATTCAGCTTCCAACCTCAAATTAATGGTCTGAAATTCAGCCAACTTCATCCTGAGAAGCGTGTTCTCCTGTACGAGGTTCCTCGCCCTCGTGGCGATGGCGTCTTCTTTTAGACGTCGAGCGTCTCTGGAACGCTTTGCGGCTAAGTTGTTTTTCCGTCGCTTCTCGAAATAGGCAGCGTCCTTCTTTTCGTCGGGATACTTCTGCCCTTTCCGGCGTGCACTGTTGCCTTCAGAGCCCTGCTGAGGATTGTTGGAATGCTGTGATTCGTCAGAAAAGCAGTCTGAAGCATCGCGTTGGACCTCGATGGATGCATTAGATAGCCTAGAACTGGAATTAGATTGCTGGTGTGTGGGTGATTCATTTCTAGAGCTTTCAGTAGGATTATATGTGGTAGTAGGCTGCTGAGGTACCTCCTGGAATCTAGGAGGAATCATTGTTGGGCAATTCTGAAACGGATAATTTAGAATTTCTTGTTCATATATTTTGAAAGGCCGAGCAGCTTTTGATACCTTTCTATCACCATTTGTTTCAGTAGAGCCATATTTATATGCATGACCATTGAGAAGTCCTCCTTGACCACCTAGTAGTCCACCCTGACCATTCAAAAGTCCTACTTGACTGCTTAAAAGTCCACTTTGACCACCTAAGAGTCCTCCTTGAGGTGTTAGAATTCCTCCTTGTCCATTGATAAGTCCAGCTCCGAAAGATCCAGGAAGCATGCCTAAATATGGATTGTAGCTTGAAATGTTTGCTGAACACAAGCCTTCGTTTGGAATTGACTGGCCAAAACCATTTACCACACTTTCGTATTTTTTTGAGTGAGATCTATATTCTTTAGGAACACTTCCGATATTTCCAAAACCAATTTCAGAGTTTCCTGCATTTATAGGAACATCGTATGAATTCCGTGGGCTTTGTACGAATTTTCCAAAACTTGGCAAAGGTAAGTTGGGTACGGGTGTTTCTTTATGTCCATTTGTGGTTTCATCATTGTGCATATGCACTGTGGGATTTACAACTGAGACTTTAGGCCGACATGGGTTAAAAGTTTCAGGACTTAGTCTTGGTCCTGATTCGGAACAATCGACCACGTGATCTCTAGTATTATGTGACATTCTCACTGCTGTATTCTTTCCTCTCATTTCGAAATCAGAATTGGGAAAACTATTTGTGGGAGGAGATATAGGAGAAGATGTGGCTGAAGGTGACGATGAGGCAGATCTGGCTGAAGGTGGAGATATGGTTGAAGGAGGAGAAATGACTGAAGGAGGAGTGAATGAGTCGTTTCCATTTTTGACTGAAAAATCCAAAGGGGAATCTTGGGATTGTGAACTGTTACTCTTTGGAGGAGTTGAGACGTTTAGATTGCCCAGGTCGGGCTTCATCTCTCTTTCTTCATAATCAGCACCGCTTTTTCTTTTTTTAGGAGGCTGAGCTCGATATCCGTTGTAAAAGCTGTTGCCATCCATCCTTAACAAATATTGAGATACTGAAAATGGAAAAGAAAAAGAAATTTGGGTTAACTATTAGAATCAATAAAACAGTTTAAAAATCAAAATAGAAACCAGAAGTTATTTCAGTTACTTATTACTAAAACATGTATTCCGAATTAATACAGTCATGCATTATATTTTGAAGAGTGCAATAATCAAAAGCAATTGAAGGGGTAGAAGGCATAAAAGATGATAAATTTTAGGATTTTGAATTAATAAAATCTGTTTAAGCTGAAGAACTTAAATTTAATAACAATTTTCTTGATTTTTTTTTTTAAGTGTAGAAACAATGTGGGAAAATGGTATGCAAAAACAAAGGTGAGAAACAAAACTGGAGAAAACCGGAAAAAAAAGGATTAAAAACAAAACAAGGAAGCCACAGTAGTTGAGAGGAACAAATCAGAGTGAAATGTATTTCCAAGCGATAAGGAGAGTATCGGTCACTGTGCTCATTTTTTTTTTTTTTTTTTTCATCAAGTGATATGTTACCGCTTTAGTTTTTTGGAATTATTTATTTAATACCTTGCTAATAGTTAGATGAATTTCAGTTACATGAATAGTTATATGAATGCCATTTTGAAGGAATTAAATGTATTAATTATATATTCGAATGAAATTAGACATTTTTCTTCAAACACTAAATGTAATAATAAAATTTATTCAATGCTTACGGGGGAAAAAAATCTTTGAAAACGGGGGATTGACATATTTGTTGAAATTTAAAAGTTCAACTCCCTGAGGGATTGCTAATTTATATAGTATTTTTAACAATGCTATGGTATATTATAATACTTAATTTGCAATTAAAAATATTAAAAAAAAGTTATGAAATGTTCCTTTTAGTCGATTTCAATTTAAATTTTTTAGTTTAATTTTAGATTAATTTTTTAACTTCTTTAGAAAAACATCTAATTACGTTCGAATGATTATTTAATTAATAGAAAACACTTGCAGGAAAAAGATTAGTTTGGAAAAACTTCTTGAGAAGGCCAAGGCCCACCCTGGGCTGTAGAGCCATTAATGATGATGATTATTATTATTTAATTAAATTAAATTCGGATTTAACAACGCGAACAGGACGATGAATTTCTATAATAGTTAATGTGTCCCCCCCTTAACTTGTGCACTAGCTACTCTCTTCGACAAAACTTAAGAAGTAGTGTGACAGATTTTAATTTAAGAAAAAATTTATTAAAACTATTTAATTCATAAAATAATTTAATTTAAATCCAAATTTATGAAAATCATTTTTAAATTATCTCGGGGTACTAGAGAATTAATGGGATAGAACACCCCACAACTAGTTTTTCCTTATATTTTATATTTATTTTTTTATATATTTATTTTTGTTTATTTATTTATTTTATTCATTTACTTTATTTATTTATTCAGTTTATTTATTTATTTTATTTATATTATTTATTTAATTATTTTATTTATTTATTTTATTCTTTAAATTGATTACTTTCTTCTACATCTCAAATTGTCTGATTTAAATGACTAAAGATTTATGTAAAAAAAACTCGTATGCTTTTCAAAGTTGCATTAAATTAAGCATTTTATCTCTAGAAATCAGTAGTCTGAAGTAGCGCGCTACAAATAGTGAAATTACCGTATTCGCTATCCTTTTTTGTAACTTGTAGTGTAATGTTCTACTTTTCTAAAAAAAAAGTAGTGCAGTGAAAAGTGCGATGAAACACTAGTTTGTAGCTAATCCTAGCATTAGCTTAGTAAAGAAACGGGATTCTGAAGCAACTAATTTTTCGAATTTGAGACGTACAAATCTTCACAGGTCAGTCAATGAACGCTATTTAAAATGACCCTATGACTCTGAGTTGAAGGGAGCATATTTTCGATATATTTAATTTCTTAGAAGAAATTAAAAGTGCATTAAACATTTTCACGAAATTTCAAGTGTTTGAACATTTCCTAGCATTTCTTAAATTAAGTATTTGTTGTTGAGAAGGGCATGAAATGTTGAATTAAATAAACAAATTTAAAAAAAGCAACTTTTTCAGAAATATAAACTGTCTTATGTGAACATCAATAAATATTTCTAAATAATTCTTCATGCATAATATACATGAAGAATTATTTACAAATTGTCCCTGGCAAATTTATTAGACGTATGTAAATTATTCCATGTAAGGATTTAATTAAGGATTTCAGAATTAATTATTCCATGTAAAATCTTAATTATCTGGTGATACTGTACAGCATTATTGTTTTTACGCGACTGAAACTGGTTTGCACTTGCTTACGCTCGTGTATCAAATTGGTTAATGCAATACGTTAAAAATAAATACAAATAGGAAGTATATAAAAAATCTCCTGAATAAAAACCCATTACATGTATGTTTAAATATAAAAGTATTGCCTATAAACTCGTGCAGAACACGTAATTATTAAAAAACCACAGTGCGTCTAATAATTTGGTCTAATTATTATAATATACTAATATAATACCTTATATAATATATATAATATATCGTCTAATGTATCCAATCGTCAAATTTGTATCATATATCGTCTAATTTAACCAATTGATACACGAACAAGTGCAAACAGTAGCGTAAAAACGATAAAGCTGTATAGTGTATCACGTGATAATTAAGATTTTACATAGAATCTTAGAGTGCATCTAATAATTTGGCTATGGACAGTTGGAGAAAATTTAATTTTCAAGCAAAGATCAATTCTTTAAATTAGTGACTACATTTAGGAAATAGCTTGTGGTCACTACATTTAAAAAAAAAAGTAGTTGTAGTTGTAGTTAACGGGGGTTGTAGTTATAGTAAGTTACAAAAATGTAGTTTTTCCGGCTACAAGTGGAAAATGCCTTTAATTATAGCCATTTTAAGAGGCAGGGGTAATCTTTCTTGAGGCCTGATACTGTTTCATCACAGACATAAACCATCTAATGATTACACGTTTCCGGTATGCTTGTCAAAACTTTCTTTTCCAGCAACTTGAATGAGTACAAATTATTCCTGGTCGTCTGCAACCGACGTCCTCCCCCTGGGAGGGTGGGAAATTTGGTTCCAAAAGCAGGAGGAGGGATGATGACCGTCTCGTCTTGGTCAGTTCCGTTTCCCCTCTTTCTAATCTTCTCAGTTGGAGATTTTAACCACAATCAATTAAATGGTTCACATATGCTAACTTCCATTATTGTTTCCAGGTGTCGAGCAGATTAGCAGCATTCGATTCGAAAGATTCGTTCGTGGGAAAACATGATCAGCAACAGAGGGCAGAGAAGACGAAATTGACAATTATTATCGTTAAAATATTTTTTCCCGATTAAAAAAGAGGAAAAAGAAATTTATGCACGTTTTTAGACAGATACTAGATTGCCCAAGGAAATCATTTTGACTGCTTTTTAATTGGAAAGAACAATGATGTAAATAATGACACAATTTCTTAGAATTTTGGGATTTTTTGTACAACATATAATTCTTTTTCATTATTAATATTTCCTAATTACTTGTTATATAATTGTAAATAATATAAAAAATATTAAAAATTAATTTAAAGCAAATTTCTGTACACATTATTTATTCTCTTACAATCCGGTCATTTTGACCGCTTTTGGGCAATAAGTATATACTAAGTTTCAATTTTTCTAGCGTTAATAACTAGGTCCCTTTCATATAAAAGGGGGGAAAATAATATGAAAAAGGTAACCTTAAAATTAGAGGAAGTTTATTTTTTAAAAAAACTTTATTTTGCCTTTATTGGATAACCTTTATACATGCTTGTTTGTTCGTTTTTTTTTAAACAAAATGACAGCTTACCTTACTTTATAAAAAAAAAATTTCCTTAAAAATTTCGAAAAAAACATATGACCGAATTTCTTGATAGTGCTTTCAAACCTATTTACTGTAAACTATTATGTCAAACAAATTTTGCGGAATGTTTACTCTTTTAAATTGAACTAAAAAAAAAAAAAATACAATTTTGAGAAGAATAACTTTTTTTAAGTCAACACTTTCTAATTATTACCTAATGAAATTATGTATGCCGAGATTTTGAAAGAATATTTAAAAGGAATAATAATTTAATTCAAAACAATGTATATATATGAAAGTTAATTCGTCGTGATGAAAATATATAATTTTAGTTTAACACCCCCCCCCCCTAAATAAACGTTAACCTTATCTCACCAACACTACCTTAAAATATATATATAT
>NC_092211.1:11095479-11131858 GCF_043381705.1 Parasteatoda tepidariorum
TATATTTATTTATATATTCTATATATATTTAGCATTTGCTATATATATATATAGAAAATGCTAAGTATACTAATGATGAAAGTAGCATAAAACGTGTGGAAAAGCCGCCGTTCTGTGACACCACGGCGACCACGGCGCTGATGTAAAATATCCTCAGTAGTAGACGGATCATGGGTTAAAATTAAAGGGCCCTAACAGTCAAGCTAACCATGGGAATATTTTCGTGGTTGTCCTCTCTATGTAATGCAAATTCGGGATAGTTCCATCAAAAAGTCCTCCACGAAGGATAATTTCTCTCAATACTTGATCCAAGTGTTCCTTTGTCTTCTGGATTGGGTTCAAAATGACAAGGCTACGGAGTTGAGCATTAGTGATCGTTAACCCGAAAGATTGGGTCGACTGTTCAACGACCTCTATAAAATACTTAAAAAGTTAATCCAAAGCTGTTTCAATTAGGATCATTCTGATAATTTATTTGTTCATTCTGTTTCTGCTATCATCATTCTGTTAATTTATTTTGATAATTTTCATGTCAGTGGAAAAATCTCGTCCGATTGGCGATTTCTAAGTAGTTCAATAATGTTTTAAATATTGAAAGCTATTTGCCCGTTCCAAAGCTCAACAGATAATTCTTCACGGCATGATGAAATATATGTTTATGTTATGTACATATATAATGTCGGGTTAAAAAACTTTCTATGCCTCAGTTTGAAGTTAGTGATTATTAAAAAAGATTATATATAGTTTGAAACTATAACTTTCTCCCTGGTGTAGGACACTTAAACAGTGCCCTTTTTTTATTTTGCTTGCCAAGAGCATAGAAAAACAGTGTTAAAAATGAGGGGGGGGGGAGAACTTTTCGTTGCTTCTATTTAAGTGTTTCAGCAGCACCTGCTTTTCAGAAAAAATCTCTTCCAACAATGTCTTTTTTCGCACATCGTAAAGTAATTCCGTTTTGTTCGGTAGGAAATAAATCTGTGAAATTGGCAGAAAAAAACGTTTTAGATCATTTTTTACGGCTTTCTAATTGCTTTCACAAACACTCTAAATACATAACATAGAACGAAACAAGACACCTTTTGGCGACAAAATGCAATAGAAATCCTCATGGGAGGTCTGCTGCAACTACTTTTGCTCACTGTAATATTTATCTAAGACATTTTAAATGTGAAGAAATAAATCTCTAGAGGAGGAGGGGGAAAGTCTAGGGGGGTCTTGTAAGGGGACCCCAGATAACGGCCACTTGCGTAACCGCGAAAGCCGGGATTTATTACGAAACGGTAGAATATTCTGTTGTTAACAATGATATCTGACCACAGGGTAATAAAAATAAAATAAAAAGTGTGCTAGTTATGGCACGAGTGGAGATACGGGTTTTTTTTTTTCCTCAAGAAAGTGATGTAGATACTTCCCCTGTTCATGTTTTTCTTGGAAAAAAAACTCCCCACCACATAAAGAAAAAGAAAAAAACTATACAACAATAAAAAATTTTTGTTCTACTACTTTATTTTTCTTTCTTGCTGTAAATACAATGTCTCATGCTGCTGAATATTTTAATAGTAGAAAGTGCAATTTTATATGCAAGCTTGTTATTTTACAGACAATTTTAACCACTGTGAAATTTAGATAGTTTACATCAATGGGGCTGCTCAAATATTGAGTAAGTAATTTTTAGGGAATCCCCCCTTCCCTCTTTGAAAGTATCAAAAAGCAAATTATAAACCCCTTCCACGCTTACGTAAAAGAAAGTTTTAACCCAAATGTCTTTTTTTTTTCTTTTGTTCTAACTGTAGTATTTTAATTTTAAGATTTATTTCGATTAATAAAAAATGTAACTATGCATTTAACAAAATTTATGTTTCAATTCATTTTGTTAAATTTTCAGCATGATAATTCTTTAGGAACTTTTTAAATTTCTTTTCCGTAGTCAAGTAAAAAAAAAAAAAAAAAAAAAAAAAAAAAAAAAAAAAAAACTTCGAAAAAAAAAATAATATAATTAAAAAAGATTCTCCTTGAACTTTTGAATTTTTTGATTTTGAATTTTTCCTCTTCTTTTCTCCTTTATTTTTGTTCAAAATAAAAAAAGGAAAAAAAACTAGAAATAAGGTGATTTCTAAGTTTTAAATAATCATTGATCATACCCTTCCAACCCCCTCCCCTCCGTCAGTAAAAATAAGTTAATCGCAAGCAACCTCACTCATTAGGTGCTTACGTAATATTTTAACAATTTTATCTTTATTATTTTTTTCATACTATTTAGGTTAATAATTTTTTTCCTGAAAAACTTATAACACTATGCCAGAAGTCACTATCAGACAATATTTTTTAAAAAATTTTTAGAAAATGAAAGAAAATAAAAAAGGGTGAAAGGACTATCAGTTTTTCACACATAAAATTAAAATTTAAAAAAAAATTTTTTTTTTAAACTGAAGACTTTTTTTAAACTAAATTTTTATGCTTTAGTACATTTTCAACTTTTAACACGACTCTTAATTGCTAATTAAGAATTTTATACAGTTAGTCTATAAACAAAAAATTTCAATTTTTTTCACTTAAAAATTTGGGATAACTAAAGTTCTTAGTTTAAAAGTATCGTTACCTATTTTTTACAGAAAATAATCTCTGAAAAGCATAGCACAAAATTTAGAATTAATACGACTAATTGGGATAAAACTAAGCATTCAAAAAATTGTTAGAGTCCACAAGAATAGGTACATATTAAAAAATATTCATTAAGTGTAGTTTTTATGGAAAAAAATTCTTTATCCTATACGTTTAAAATATTTATCAATTTCCTCAAGTATAAGTTAAAATATTTATCAAATTATCAAGTTCAATCACTTCAAGATAAGGTAGAGAGTGTAACGTAAAGAGTATCGTGTACGAACAAATGTATAAAATAAAATAAAAAGTTTGCTTCGAATTCAAAGCAATAAAAACTGTGGCATTGTTTATTTTACTTGCACTTATTTATTACTTATTCGCTTCGGTTTTATTTGTTATTTTATATATTTTTTAGTTCCGTTTGTGAAAAATCTTTAAAAAAAAAGAGCAAAACAGTAAGTTTTGTCTCCTGATTTGCTGTAATTTTTAATTGGGTTAACTTTCGCGTATGAACTGCATTTCCTATCTTATTGTCTTTTTTTTAATGATATATTTAAATAAAATGTATTTAATAACTACCATATAACTTTAAAGTACATTTAATTTTTAAATTCTAACTTAATTACAACTTTGTAACTTAAGGCGAACCAAATGAATATTAAAATAATTTTAAAGTAAGGGATTCAAGGGAAAAGAACGCAACGGAATGTGAAAAATCATCATGAGAATTAGTACGCCGAAAAAAATCAGCGGAAAAAAAAATTCATATAAATTGACTGACCGATTCTATTCAGGAAGTCCGAATTTAATGTAATTAGATTATTTTTCGAACGTAATAAAATATTTTTTTTTAAATTTAACTATTACAAAGTTTAATTTTAGAAGTTATCTGAAAATATAACTTATAATAATTATTTACTTATAATAGTAAAACCAATTACATAATAGTTTTGATGTAAACAAGGTATTAATCAACAATTATCTATGAGGATATTAATGTTTTAAATAGCAGGAAAAATCAACAAAAATCATAAATTATCTTAATTAAAAAAAATTATAATGAAATACGTAGTTGAAAAGCATTATTCTTTTACTATTATATCGCAAAACAGGAGGCATAGTTATTAAAATTTGAAACCCATCTTTACATCCTAGTAACTCAAAACGAACCAAATAAGATGATGTAACTATTTTAACACAACTACTTTAACATTTATATAATATCTATACATAATTAGTCTTTATAAAACCTTTAAAAAAATATTAAAAAATGATAATTTCATTCAAATAAATATTTAGTTATATTAAGTTTTCACTCATTTTTTCTGGTGTGTATTTTCGCACTGTTCTTTTCGGGGACTTTTCTCGGAAATTGAAGTAAATCTAGGTATTACTTTTCCTATGATTAATTATTTGAACTCTGATGTATTCAAGTCATAATAAACACAATTCAACTTCTTAAGAAAGGGGATACTATTAGGGAGACCGGAAAGTAATGTCGCTTCGGCCCACTAAATATTCGTTAGTCATAAAAACCAATTCACTTTTTTTTCGATCCAGAATTGAAGGATTGTTGCTAACGAAGGTGAATACACTATTCATTAAAAAATAAAATCTTGATAACAAATATCAAATGCACCGAGACGACATTACTTTTCGGTCCATCTAATATATTTAATACAAATATATTTAATACAAGCACAGCTCCTTAAATAAGTTACAAAAATTTATTTCAAGTCTGTTATCGAATGTAGCTTTATCATTTGAAGTCAAATGCCACACACACTAATTATTTCAAATTTGAAAAGGTAAGATTAAAATACATGGTTTGATAAGAACTCCACCTGCAGTAATTATTTGTTGCAACAGTTTCATGACACATCAGAAATCCTTTACAAGTGAAAATTTGCTGGGTGGTATTTGCTGAGAATAATCAAAGGGTAAAGCACTCTCCACGCCCTCAACAACAATGAACACACCACACACTGGGCCACACATTGACAGGAATGACGTTATGCTTAAAAAATGTGTGAATTTTCAATGAGCTAGTGACACATAATAGCACATGGTCCAGAAATCATTTTAACTACAGTAATTTCTTTTATAAAGAGTTAACGAGGAAAGGGACTTAACGAAATTGGATTCAAAACTCTCTTTTAAAGAGAAATATTTCATGAAATTTCTTCTTCATTCCTCAAATTGACTATTAAAATTCTCTTTTTGAATATTTTTGGTGTCCACGAAATTTGACGTTAATTTTCGGGCAGTAAAAACAGTTCTACGCGAATTAACTTACTTCTTTTGTAATCTACAGGAATAAAAAACAAACCATTGTGTTGTATTTTACTTTAAAACAGTCGTTGTACAGTAGACTCAATTTTTTGGGTTTGCGACTACTAATTTCCAACTCTGTAGCCTAAAAATTTTGAACCCAATCCAGAAGACAAGGGAACTCCTAGATTAAGTATTGGGAGAAATTTGCCTTCTTGGAGGACTTCTTATTGGAACTAACCCGCATATGAGATACATAGAAAGGAAAAAGCATTAAAAACCTACCACGGTTAGCCTGATGGCAAGGGAACTCTAACCCATGATTCGTCTACCACTGAGGATATTTTACATCTTCACTGTGGTCGGTTTCAACTTTTTATGAATTATTTTTTACTAACCCGTTTTTTATGAGCACTCAATTGTAACGATCAAACATTTTAACCCTTTAGCGCTCGTTGTAAGCTCGTTTGACTGTTAGTAATGCAAATTTTTTCTTACTTACTACCAGTTTCCTTATTTTTAATTTATGCTATTTTAAGGGTTGAAGGAAAATGGAAAGCTTCTTCTGATTGTTAAATACCAATTTGAAACTTTATTAAAAAAATATTTAAACTAAAGTATTTATTCGGCTGGGTTGAGGAAAGATGGCAGTTTTGTATTGTTCAGAAATTTATTTAACTACTGATTTATAATTTATATATAAGGGTTATGATTTATATACTAAAAAAATATATAGCTAATATGAAGGATGGTGACAATAATGTAACAAGCATTTTTTTGTTGTCATTGATGGTTTTAGAAAATTTTTACCATTTTTAAAGGCTTCTTTTTTTTTCTTTTTTTGGATCTAACATCCCAAGCCCGATTATAGATAGCCCAATTCAAGTAATTTAAATTACCTAAAACAAAAAAAAAATTTTGAATCGCCATTTATGTCTATTCAGTTAAACTAAAAATGTTTTGAAAAACACATTTCTTTAACCTTGCTAAAAATAATATAATAAAAAATTTCCAACTATCAGAACTTAATGACGATTTTTTTTTAATGTACCTATACATCATTTAACGGAGAAAAATTTCCAATTCTGAGATGAAGTTAGGCTAAAATATTTAATAATAATTTTAATAAATATTTTTATAAGAATTATTGCTTAAAGAAAAGTTTAAGTAATAAGTTATAAAATTGGCAAAACTATCACAATAACAGCAGNACTTAATGTCGATTTTTTTTTAATGTACCTATACATCATTTAACGGAGAAAAATTTCCAATTCTGAGATGAAGTTAGGCTAAAATATTTAATAATAATTTTAATAAATATTTTTATAAGAATTATTGCTTAAAGAAAAGTTTAATAAGTTTAAGAATATTTAATAATATAAAAGTTTAAGAATATTTAATAAGTTATAAAATTGGCAAAACTGTCACAATAACAACAGCTTGCTTAAAGAATGTATCATGCATTTAAGTCATCTATGGAACTATTTAAGAAGATTTAGCAATTTTTATATTTTTGCACTTTATTTAAAAAGTTATTAATGCAATGATTATTCCAAGAAGGAAAAAAAAGCATAATTTATTGTTCTTTCTTTGCTGTTTGAACTAAAGGGCTTGGAATAAAACAAACCTCGATTTTTAAGGTGAAATTTTTATATTACACGGTACCTAAGTATTGTACTTTATAAGCTACCTGAATTTCTCCAACACAACAGACCAAATAATTTGAAAATTTGATTTATCATTCAAGTAAGATTGAACAAGAAACTTATATTTTTCTATTTACTTGATAAAATTTTGGGTTTTGATATTTCAAATTTCATAGTTTAATAATCATCAAATTTCATAGAAAACAATCGTCATGCAAAACATATGTTTATTTTCAATTTCTTTCTCTCTTTCCTCAGATAAATTCATCAAATTTTTGAAATAATTTTTGAACTAACTAGTAAATGTCATTATTTATAAATATTTAACTCTACAAGACCAAAATTTAAAAAAAAATTTAAAAAAAGGAAGGATGAACGGAGAAAAATAATTTATTTAGGGGAAAAAAATTCTGAATTTTTTTCCTCTTAAATCTTCCGTTTTATATTTAATAAGGTTATACCATAAATTTAACATGACTGAATTGGTAAAAACAATAAACACAATATAATCAGTAAAATTATATATATTACATAATAAAATGCGGATCAACCTCTTTCACTATTTTAAACAAGCATGATTAACAACTAACTATATTATTTTCAAAAAATAACTCTAAAGTGCTGAATTAAAGTTATAAAAAATTTGAAATACACAAATATGAAATATACAAATATAAGTACACAAATAAAAGCATATTCACCTTGAAACGTTTTTAAAGTGGTAGCGAAATTGGGAAAAACGCTAACCATGTGAAACCTTGGTTACCGCTTACTATTTTTTTCTGATCTTAGCAATCCAGATATTTATTCAAAATTTAGCAAAACATTTTTTAAATAATATAAAAAGACAGAACACTAAAAAATTAACTGAAAAGAAAATAAGAAGGCAGCATTTTCTACTGGATTGCGTACATATATATATACATGTTGAGGATTATGATGATGCTTCCTTATTTTTAACACACACAGATTACAAAACAATTAATAACTAAACAATTTTATGATCTAGAATTTTTTTTAAAAGATTTTACGAATTACCCTTTGTGGCTGCATTCAATTTATAGATAGTTGTCATACTGGGCGAAATTAGTTTTGTCGGATGCAAAATATTAAAGAAAAATGAAAAACTTTTTATGGGGTAAAAAGTATTCTTACGCTTAAGCACAATTCAAAAGTAATTGTCCTGAATTTTATCCAAGTTTAACGATTTTAGGCGAACAGTTTCCCTCAAGGCAATTTGATTTAAATTATTATTTCTGTAGGGGATCGAAGCAAACCTCTAACCAATTTTTTTTTCTTTTGAAAAGAAGGCAATTTATTGCAATCGATTTGAAAATGAATATTTACAATCATTTTTCTATTGTTATAATGTTTAAGACTATGAATGTAATATGCTATGTGATTAAAAATGTCAAACACAAGACTTATTACCAAATTTTTCCAAACATATTTTTCAAATTATTTTTTTTTTCAATTCTAGAATCAAGATCATGTAATTAGTTTGACAAAACAGTATATATATATAATCAAAAAAATTACCTCTTAAGATTATTTGTTGAAGTTGCTAGACAATCAGGCAATAGAAAGATGATAGTATCTGGAAAACGATCAAATCCGAAGCAATTATTGCATTGCTTGGGTGCTCTTTTGTTTAATGCTTTGAGCAGTTATCACGCACTATCCTTTTAAAAACCAACTTCGCAAACAAAATACGCAAGCCTTATCATTTAACTCACTTTACTTACGTACTGAAGTTCCTCCCACCAACCCCTTAGACCCAACAAGGGTTTAGTTCAGCCCCTACAAAATTTTGGGTCCTCACATTGGCTGCTTGGACTTTACGTTTGACCGGGGTCACCTTCAGCCTCCCCACTATCCAATTGCTGTCTTGTACTATCTCTTCTGAAGTCTACCGGTAGATAAATCCATGGGTCAAAATCCCTTCCCCCCTAAAAAAATCACAGAAAAATGTACATTTTTAGTTTGATTTTTAATCTACTTAGTCTTATTTTAATCACAAAAACTGAAAAAGCTAAGGGAAAGTCTTCAGGATCCAGAGGACATTTTTAGTTTGACATTTTAGATGATACTTTAATAAAAATTTATATTTTTATTTTGATTTTCAATGTATTTAGTTTTTTTTTAATCACAAGAACTAAAAAAGCTAAGGGCAAGTCTTCAGGACTAAATGAGTTTTATTCAGATGACATTTTTAGAAAAATGTACATTTTTAGTTTGATTTTTAATGTACTCAGTTTTATTTTAATCACGAAAATTAAAATTGCTTATTCCTCAGGAGTGGAGTTTTATCCCTGATTTGTTTTATCTCTGATTTCCTCCTTGAAGAACTTAAACAAACGTAAGGATCTGCTAGTCATGCAATAAAGATCTGGCAAAATTGGACAAATTTAACCTGATTGTTATTTTCGCTACTTCTTTGAATATTTTAGTGACTTACGGGTTAGCATCTATGGCTGAGAAATTCTACCTTTTGAAATGTCCTTATTATTCATTATTTTCTAAATATCCTCTCGGTGAAGCAAAATGGTTCAGTTTCTACGATTTATTTTAGAGATCTCAAATTCATATCATTGTCCGGTTAGAAGTATGTTTTTGTCTTCAGGCAAAATCATATATCAACCCAGACGCATAACACAAAAAGGCAAAACTTTTGTCATGTGACACTGACACTTGCTTCCTGACAAAACAATGAGTTGGCAAATGATTGTTTTTTCAAGCAGTTTAAATCTTAAGTCTTTTATGATTAAACTGCCCACTTCCGACAACCAGCTAGTTCATCATATTTTGTTGCAAGGACTGTTGAAGTATATTATATATTATATAAGAAACCTTTGACTGATGAATTTCCTAATTTATGACTTTTATTTGATTAATAAATGTTGTACCATTAATACCAATTAGGCTACTTACCTCTTAATTATCGCACAAATGAAATATCACAATAAAATATATATTAATTTTTCCTCATATCTGTTATTGCTCACTTGATTTGAGACTTCTTCATTGGTAAAAACATGTTAATTGGGCTTATTCCGACTAATTACATCGAAAAATGCAATACATCCAGATAATTTCAAAATGTTAAAGTTATTATTTTTTTTCCTTACGTCTTGTAATCATATGGTCCTAATTTGAGAATTTATCACTTGGATAAAAATGTGCTAATGCTAATTTAGGTAATTACACTGATAATTTATTAAATATTTAAATGAAACCTTTTTATTTAAATTTTAATTATTTCATAAGGAACGCGTGTTCGAAATTTAAGGTTTAAATTAGTGATGAGTGAGTGTTTTGATTTTGTAAAATGTCATATTGCTGAGATGAAGTCAGGAGTCTGGTAGCAAGGATATCAGAAAGCGGTCATGAAAATTATTCTATTCTTTATTCCAATAGTAACAGTAATTTTTTGTCAAAAGAAACATCATAAATTTTAACTTTTTGTAAACTAATTTTTTTTTCTCCTTTAGTCCAAGAAATATTAATGTTAAAATAATTTTCTACTTTAACTTTTCCATTTCTGACCATCCATCCATTTCAATCCATCCATCCATCAATTTCTATCCATCCATCCATTTCTATACATCCATCCAGCCCTGAATTACCTTTGATCCAATGATTCACGTACTTTGATCCAATGATTCACGCTCAAAGTCAAATGATATGTGGGCCTAACTTTAAACATACGAATTAATTAGAACTGGAGCCGCTATGGCTCAGGGATAGAGCAATTTCTTTCCAATGAGGTGAACCGGGTTCGAATCCCAACGATGGCTGGTCGATACGAATTCCGCATACGGCTTGCACCGATTTCAGTACTAACACAAAATACCCCCAGTGGTAGACGGATCATGGGTTAGAGTCCCCTTGCCATCAGGCAAACCGTGGGAGGTCCTCGCGAACTTCCTCTCCGTCTAACGCAGAAATTGGCTCCAACAAAAAGTCCTGCACGAAACCAAATTTCTCCCAATACTTGATCCAGGAGTTCCTTTGTCTTCTGGATTGGGATCAAAATTACAAGGTTGCGAAGTTGAACATTAGTAATCGTAAACCCAAATTTGGGTCGTCTATTCAAACACTGCTATAAAATAAAATTAATTAGAACTGATGATATTTTAAGATAAAAAATCAGACACAAAAACGTATTTTCTTTGAAAAACATACCTTTTTTTTTATTCTTTTCGATGCATTTAGATTTGTGTCCCTTAAAATATCGGTGGTAGCTGTAATCTGGGGAATATAGATGCATAGATCAAGAGTTACGTGCTTCGCCATATGTCTAGAACTTCTTAAGCGAATCGAAAAATTTTAAACACAATTATAAAATTCCTTTTCCCAAAGATTATCCCAAGTTAAAAAAAAAAAATTTAGAAACTATTTTTCTACTTATTTTATTAAATGATTATTGAAAAACAATCATTGTACTACCTTAAATTTTTACTTAAAAAAAATATAATTTTAAATGACAAGATCCAAAATTTAAAAAAAAATCAGTAGGAGAGTTCTAGAGAAATCAAATTTTAAATGCACGATTTTTTGAACTCTATGACTCAGAAACTATTCGATCTATTTCGATCAGATTTTGCATTTTTTTTTATTTAAAACTCCAGATTTTTAAAACGATGTGAAAATTTACATAATTGAGAATAAATAAAATAACAAAAATAAATAATAATTATAAATTATTTTTCACATTGAAGTATCTTAATGAATAAACAAATTTTATAATTGTGTGCAAAAAAATTTCAAGTTTTACTCTTACACGCTTGTTATAACTTTTGCAAAAACTCCAAACCAAATACAGATTTGCATTCATAATAAGTTGACACAATAAACGAAATCTTCAATATTCCTGAATACCCCCATTGTATTGAATAAATGAAGGCGTGCATTGATTGCAGATGTATGCATTGATTCATACTTTTATCAATTGTTATTTCAAGCTGTTTTACAGATGCAGATATTGCAACCATTGCAATGATGTCCATGATGGCCATTGTGAATTGATAAAGCGGGAAATTACAATCAATCGTATGAATTGTCAATGAAATTCAATAATTGCAAGAAAAACCTGTTTGAGATAAGTATGATAGGTGATAAGCAAAACCAAATGCTACGATTAATGCAATATTAAAACATGAAATATAATTCAGTTCAATATTAGTAGGATGTGATATATATATATATATATATGTGTGTATATATATATNGTCTGTATATATATATATATATACATATTACTAGCTTTTTTCCGATTGGAACAGAGATTTTTCGGCCGTTTAAGAGAATAATATTATAGGAAAAGAAATTTTAAAACTGAAAATATCTATAATTATCTTTGGCATCAATACAAAAAGGTAAAAAACGAATATTGTATATTTTTAAAAATTTTATCACTAAATTTTTAAGTAATAAAGCGTGGGCGACCACTTGCTAAATTATCTTCCATCCAAATGAAGGAGAAGTTGTGTAGTATTTAGAATTCCTGCCTAGGCATTTCATAAGAATGCTCTTTTCGTTGACCATACATCTATATCTTATTTCCTTACAATTAAAATCAACGTTCACCTTTATCAATGAGGTCAATAGATATTGCATTTTCTTTTTTCCCTCGAAAAAACATGTTATGATTTGAAGAAGAAAAAAAATTGTCGAAGCTACGTAATTCAGTCTACAAAATGTGGACGCAGTGGAAGTGTACTCTAGTATATGTATTTTAAATCAAGACAGTTGTCCAAAGACAGTGATGGGCGGGCATCATTCACGGAAATTTTATTTATGACTGAATTTAGTCAGAATAAACATATTTTGAATGATTATTCATATGCAAATTTAGTCTATAGTCATCATTCATTGGGCAAATATAAGCAAATTTTTGAATAATGATTGATGAATAAGTTCATTAGTCATGACTATTTTTTCTGATTAAAATTTTGAATAACCAGCGAAAAATGCAAGCATTATATTAATTTCATTGCAAGCTGAGTGTCGATTACAGTAATCTATTACAAATATGATTAATTATGGATAGTGATTGCTTGCCAATTAACTACTTGCAATGATTATGATTGCAAGTAATCACAGCAGCAAATAATTATTATTTTATATTACTAGTGGTTATGATTATTTATAATCACAACAAAAAGTGATTACAGATAATCAGAATCACAAATAATCAGGAACTGAGATTGCAAACCATTGTGACTACTTGTAATCATATAGTAAGATTACAAGAAATCAGAACTATAAATTATCATAATCTAACAATTACAACTAATCTTAAATTCAAGTAATTTTGATATAAATGATTAAGATTAGGATTACATTAAGATTAGGAACAACAAGATTAGGAGTAATCATAATTTTAAGTAGGCTTGCTTTTATTGTAGGTAATTGAATACTTTTAAAATAATGCATAAATTATATATGTAAATGAATTGTTTAGTTTACTATAGTTTGGTTTATTAAATGAAAACTTTTAAAGATAGAATTACGTACGAAAATATGTACATAAATATATGAATAAGTTTATAATGTGATTACTTGCAATCACAATAAGAAACGATTACGAGTGATTATGATTGAATAATCAAAATATATGATTACACGTATTCGTGATTGTAAGTAATTGCTATAACATGTAATTAAAATAAACGATTTCACGTAATTACGATTGCATATTATATGCTTATTCAGTTTGTGTGTATGTATTTTGTGTGTATTATGTACGCATGCTTGCATCTGATAACATATTTTTCTGTAGGTAAAACGAACGTACGTATGTAAATACAATTTATTAATGTACCAGCAATGCATGTAAGTTCGTATGTATGTAGACGTACATATGTATATGTAGCATACGTACAATAGCTCATGCATAGATATATTTTAAACTCATTCAATATTTGTACGCATGCATGTACATGTATGTACGCATGTATGCAAGATAATTGTATGAAGATATTTGTANTTACGATTGCATATTATATGCTCATTCGGTTTGTGCGTATGTATTTTGTGTGTATTATGTACGTATGCTTGTATCTGATAACATATTTTTCTGTAGGTAAAACGAACGTATGCATGTAAATACAATTTATTAATGTACGAGCAATGCATGTAAGTTCGTATGTATGTAGACGTACATATGTATATGTAGCATACGTACAAACTCTCATACATAGATATATTTTAAACTCATTCAATATTTGTACGTATGCATGTACATGTATGTATGCAAGATAACTGTATTAAGATATTTGTATGAATGTACAGATTTAAATAAAATGTACGTATATATGCAAAAATGTTATTTGTACATACATTATACGTACATAATTTTGCATATAATATACATGTAAACATGTGGACGAATAAAAGGACGTATAAATGGGTCCGCCCTATAAACGGGTGTGACGTATGGGTGTGGCAGAAGTCGAATTCTTGGCCATAAATGGTGCCACTGCTAATTTCATGATGCTTTTCAGAATTGATTGTATAATTATATACTTTTTTTTTCCATTCCATACGAAGAACGAGTATTCAGCTAGTAAAGTATGAAACAAGGAGAATCTCAAATCGAAAAAAGAATTTTTAAAAATTTTTTTTTAATTATTCAGCAATAAAAAAAAATTATAAAATACTACCTTAGATTGTTTCTATAAAAATATAACGGGAGTAAGATTATATGATTATCCTTTAAAGATCTGTAGTAAATCTAACTTCAGCCTACTTCCGGTTATACTACGAAAAGAATTCGATAACGATCTTATTTATCCCAGGGTAATAGTTTTAATCAGAAATACCTGAAAAATTAATCAGTTTTACTTCAGAATTGCTTCTTTCATTTTAATGGATAATTGCATTTCGAAATATTGTGATAATAACTTTAATTTTCTTTGATTATTCTTTTTTCTGTATTATTGTTTTTAATTTTTCTTACTTTTGATTAGAAATGATGAAAAATTCTGTAAATCGTATGCACAAAACCTTGCATGCTGTCTCTGGCACATGCAAAGCACGTGAACATTCCATTCTGTTATCAAAGTTTTATCTAACCCTTCGTGCAATTTCCTTCTATCGCTTCGGTGTTTTAAAATTAATCATACAATAATTACTCCCACGAAATCCTCAGAATTTCAATATCTATTTATAGATCGGCAATTTAAATTTTTTCACAAATTTGTTTGCAGTTATCATGCCTGCAAATGGATATATATTATCTGATGGCAAATTGATATTAATACCACTTTCACAGCGATACTAAGAATACCTGGTTCGACCGACAGATCAGGGCTGTGGAGTCGGGAAAAAAAAATTTAGACTTCGGTTGCATAAAAGTTAGTTCCTATAAATTAAAATAACCAATACTCACAACTCGTACGAAAGTCCTCCACGAAGGCAAATTTTTCCCGATACTTGATCCAAGAGTACCCTTGTCTTCTGGACTGGGTTCAAAATCGATGTCTACGGAGTTGAACAATAGTAGTCGTAAACAGAAAATTGGTTGGCTGCTCAGCAACTGTTCTAAAATAAAACATTAAGCTTGTATGGTGGCGCAGGGGGTAGAGCACGCAGGGGGTAGAGCACGCACCAATCCAGGTGTCCCGGGTTTTAATCCCAGCTATGGTTGGTCAATACGAATTCCACACCCGGCTCTCACCGATCACGGTGCTGATGTAAAATATCGTCAGAGGTAGAGACCTCGTGCCGTCAGGCTAACAATGGGAGGTTTTCGTGGTTTTCCTCTCCATGTAACGCAAATGCGGGTTAGTTCCATTAAAAAGTCCTCCACGAAAGCAAATTTCATCCAATGCTTGATTCAGGAGTTCCCTCGTCTTCTAGATTGGTTTCAAAATTACAAGGCTACGGAGTTGAACTTTGGTAGTCGTAAACCCAAAATTAGATCGGCTATTCAACGACAGTTGCAAAAAAAGAATATTGCGAGCTATGGTGGCTCAATGGATAGAGCACTCGCCTCCAATGAGCTGACCCGAGTTTAAACCCCGGCGATGGATGGTTGATACGAATTGCGCACCCAGAACTCGAACCGATCACAGTGATCGAACCGACAATAGTGCTCGAACCGATCACAGTGCTGAAGTAAAACACTCTCAGTGTAAACAGATCATGGATTAGAGTCCCTCAGCCATCAGGCTAACCGTTAATAGCTAATATGATGTCTTAAGGAGCCATGGTGGCTCAGGGGATAAAGCGTTTGCCTTCCAATGAGGTGAACCGGGCTCGAATCTCAGTGATGGCTGGTCGATACAAATTTCTCACCGGGCCTACGCCGACCACAGTACTGACGTAAAATATCCTCAGTGATAGACGGATAATGGGTTAGAGTCTCCTTTGGTCAAGCAAACAGTGGGAGGTTTTCGTGGTTTTCCTCTCCATGTAACGCAAATGCGGTTTAGTTCCATCAAAAAATCCTCCACGAAGGCACATTTCTCCCAATACTTAATCAAAGAGTTTTCTTGTCTTCTGGATTGAATTCAAAATCATAAGGCTTTGGAGTTGAACATTGGTAGCCGTAAACTCCAAATTGGGTTTGCTGTTCAATTATGGTGATGAAATAAAATAAAATTTGAATGAGAGCAAAAATACTGCGGAAATTAATATTGTGACAGTTATTAAAATTAGAACTTACATTTCTCGTTTTTGTGCTTGTGTTTGATTGAACAGTTGTACATAAGTTTATATAGATTATACGAAAATTTAATTTTGCAAAAAAAGATACGTAATACTATATGTGACTCAATCGTAATAATTTCTTAGTTCCAGAATATTCCATGTCTTTGTAAAAAAAAATGCTTGCTGTGATATCTGAAATAGTGATTCAGTATAATTCTAATATTTTAACCAAATGTACTTTGTAAAGGTTATAAATACTTTTAACTGATACATAAGGAATTAAAATTAAAATTTTTTAGGCAGTAATATTAATATTTCCTTTGGATTTGAGGGAAATTTTAATGTAGTATAAGTCAGGCTTGCAGTCGTAGTAGAGTTCTTCGAAAAGTCCGATTTCGGTATTAACAATTCAAATTTCGACTCCATAGCTCTGGGTTTCAAAACACTATATATTTGCAAATTAAATTTATATCTATATAACTTAAATTTATTATATACATATATATATTTAAAAATTAAATTTATTTATAGAAAATGCAATAGCTTAAATTAAAAAAAAAAAAATTCTACAATTTTCCGTATAAAATATTCTTAACAATAAGTGTCTAAATCTTTAAATATTGCAACATCCTATTAAATCATTACATTAGCTAAATTATCTTTTAAAAATTTAGATCCGGTTGTCATTAACAATAAATCGATACAATGTGCGTTAACAAACAGGATCTTTTTAAGGACAGTAAACAATATCTGGTAAACAACACAAGAGAAAAGAACCCAATCAGTTTTTGTTTGTAATAATTTGCAGCCATTTAAAGATAAAAGTTTTAACTATTCAGGATTCTTATTTAAGAGCATGACACACAGTTCACCTCTAGACTAGACGCCTCCTTATATCAGTTTACATTTTAAATAAATCTCCCCTTTTGATTTCACATAGATAAGATCTTTTCAATATTATATCGTTCTTTGGTTTTCTCTTTAAAAAGTATTTATTTACTCGTGATCCACCTCCGAATAGTATATCTCCCCATTCTAATGGTTGCTATGGTCAGTAAGTTAACTAGATTAACCAATCATAAATCAGCCTTTGATAAAGTGGGCGGGGTTAACAAGTTACTGGAGCATTTTGAAAAAGCTAATAACATGGGACAATTATTTGTCTCAGAAGATATTTTTCTTCTTAATACCAAATTACAATACTAAATTGCCGAAAATAAATATAAATTGAAGAATACTTAAAGGGAAATTAAAATAATTTAAAAATTCAAATCGAGACAAACTTGCAGCTGTAAGGGAACAAAGGACTAGAAGTTTTATTTATTGTTTTATAGTAAAAAAAAATTTCTTCACAAATTAAAAAAGAAATTCTAATTTTTAAGAACTTTAAGATTGATAAATAACTTAATATAATAAAAAACTTTTATTCAAAAATTTTAAAAATTACTTTTAAAACTTAAAAATTTTACTGTTGATATAGTTTGTTTCTTCTTTAAATTTATTTATTTATTATTATATTATTAATAATTTTTCTAAGATTGTATTCTTATTTTCTATTCCTCTTACTTTGTTATAGTACATATTCTAAATATTTTCTTGCTCTGCTTAAAAAATTTCAATTTCTAGACCTTTTCATACATGTAAAGCAAATATAAAATATTTAAATTAAACGAAATTGTTTGAAACCAAAAGATAGTTTGACGAAGAAATTTTTGTCAAAATCACCAATATCATTAGATTAAATTGACAACTACGATTGTACGTAAATTTGATTTAAAAAAAAAATCTGTATTTTACGATGCCAATTGGAGATTTTTGATAATTTTTTTGTGTGCAATTAATGATAAAAGGATTTTATAACATCATCCAGATAAGCTTCCATTCATTTAAATTATGATAAGAATAAATTTTCAAAAATTTAAAAACAGACAAAATTTTTTACTCAAAACCACAAATCATATAATTCGCTTTAAAGCTTTCATCAAAAATCCGAAGAAGTTCTATAAATTATCAATAAATCTAATAAAGCTCCAAATATTAAAAAAAAAGTGACCTCTGTTTTTTCGCCTCTTTTTAAAAAGATATTCAGCTGTCAAATAATACTAAAACATCAAAATTCGTAAAAAAAAGAAAAAATTTATAAGAAAATACAAGAAGATCAAAAATTAACCTTTCTAAAAAAGCGGAATTTTCACCCAAATGCTACTTTTCTCGAAAATTCAAAGTCAAACCTGACTGCATATTTAATTTTCGGTTTAAAGTTTTTCTAAATGGTGCTGTTTAAATGTATTAAAAACCTGTGCCAATTAAAACAAACAGAATAAATTTATTGACAAATAATAACAGCAATTTTGAAACTATATATCGTTATCTCAAATAACATATTTTTTTTCCACTAAATTATTATTTAATTACGATGAGGAGGGATCCTCATCGTAATTTCTAGATAAATAAATTTTTCGATAAATAATAACAGCAATTTTGAAACTATATCGTTATCTCAAATAACAATTTTTTCCACTAAATTATTATTATTTAATTACGATGAGGAGAGATCCTCATCGTAATTTCACGATAAATATTAACAGCAATTTTGTAACTATATATCGTTACCTCAAATAACATAATTTTTTCCACTAAATTATTATTATTTTATTACGCTGAGAAGGGATCTAGTTTTCGTATGGTAACAACAATAGTGAGTAAAAAATAAAAAAAAAAATCGGGGTGCAGTTGTGCATAAATTCTTTCTGATTCATGTTTGTACTGATGAAACTGTGAATATGTATGAGTAAAACTAACGGAGGTCACTTTCAAGATTTGATAATTCTATCTACGTCAATGCATTGCATGAGGTCCGTTATCCCTCTACACCTGTTCCTCCATAATTACATCCCTGTGGATTCGGTTCATTGTTAAATTTCACTTAATAGATTAGAAATTTGCTTTTGAAACTGTAATTTACAAAAAGATGTCAGATAGGGTCAAAAATTTGCCAAGACTCATTTTTCGCAATTTTAAATGGAACCCACATTTGAAAAAATTCCGATTCACAGAACAAAAATTAATAAATAAATTTTTGAAATCCAATGATTTTTTTAAAAAATAAATAAATAAATAAAACCAAGCTATCGCCAACAAAAACACAACGGCACAACGAAAACAAAAACAAGACGATCAAAACACAAGAAATTCTAAACATGATCCATATTTATAAGTAATGAGCCCATTTATAAGGTCAGGTTGAGCAACATGGAATTTTGCTCAAATGAATTATAATTAAGAAGCGAGAAGAATATTTTAAAGAGCAGTGTTTTATTTTTTATATCTGATCTGTTTCCACCTTTTTTGATATAAATGTTAGACTTTCTACACTGTGATAAAATCAAACTTATGCGAACCTTACACATTGAATACAAAGATTTTTTTAGTTTTTTTATTTATCTTAATGATATATTAAAATTTTTTTACACATAAAAATAAAGAAAAAAAAAGCTTAAGGAGTTTTTAATAGTTGGGATTTATTAGAATTAAAAAAATATTTCTCTTTCTTACAATGAAGCATCTTTTACCAAATAGAGATTATTTTTCTTCAAAAAAAAGCTACTTCTCAAGCCTTCAATGCAGCAAAATTGATCTCTAAATTACAAAAAGATTATTCTGAAGTCCAAATTAAATAACTGATTTTGCTGACTACAAATGTTTTATTGCATTCAAATCAAGAAAGCTTTCAATGATAAAAGCTAAGTTCCATATCTCTTAGATAATTATTCAAAGTACAAATCAAAAATATATAACTAAGATATTTTCTTTTATTTTTGTCCTAGAGATTTATTATAGCTATAAAAACAGTTGTTTGAAATTTGAGGATTTGAAAAAGAGTGAACATCCGATAATTTGAAAATAGTTCTTTCTGGAATCGTGCTACACTGCATTTTGCTCAAGTGTCTCTTAGTTTTTGCTTTAGTGTTACTGCTTGTTTATTTATTTTTTACTTATTTATTTATTTATTTATTTATTTACTTATTTTGTGAATTGCCTATGCTGCCCAACACCCTAAAAAAACTTGTAACAAAGTTTCTAACTGAGTTTCGAAAACTTAAAAGCCACTTTACCTTTTCAATTATACATTTAAGAAGAAATAAATACTGTTCTCAGAACATTATAGTGCAAAGTAAAAAAAAAAAAATAATGAGTTTTTGAACGTTCCTTTGAAAGTTTTTCCAACAACTTTTTTGTTTTTCCCTGGACGCTGGTCAGCTTAGAATGGACTAATAAAAAGTTGAATGAAAGGTAAAATTAAAAAAAAAACAAACGAAAAGGCTTGCAAGAGTTCACACATACTTTTTAACTAACTTGATTTTATGAATAATAAAAGAATTCTTATTTACTTAAAATATCACCAACTTTCAAAAACCATGTGCGCAAAGCGTCTTGTACTTCATCCGTTTGAGAACCACACTTCTAAAAAAATTAAAAATATTAAGCTTGTTTTCACACTCATGAATCAAATGCAACTGAAACATTGGTTTGATTTTTATTTTTAATTTCTTTGTATAAATTAGTTTTAATCATGGCTGTGGAGTCGGTAGCAGGAATATGCTCCATTTTGAAACATATTGGACCTAACTATTAGCAATTTAATAAAGTTTTCTCGTTCTAACTGCGCTTCTCTAGATTGAAAGTGGTCACAATCTATTGGCAATAAATATTATTAGTTGACACTCTAACTAGTGAGAAATTTACTAAAATTTTGATTTCAAAATTCTAAATTTACGACCCGAGAATAATTTAAATGGAAGTAAATTTTTTTTTCAAATTATCAACAAGTATTTTAAAAATCAGTTCTTTCAAAAAAGAAATTATCAGAATTGTGTAGTCAGAGTTGGTGTCGGAGAAAAGTTCGAGGTCGAACTATTTTCACAGCTTTTAAAATTTCAGTTTAATGCATGGTAGACTGAATTTTAACAATAACAAGCTTCCTAAAGCCGAAACTTCTAATTACAACTGTTAACGGTTTTTTCATAAGGAATTAATACCGTGTTAATAATTTGTTAAATACTATTCACTACTTTATTCATTAATTTCTATCAGTTGAATAGTTGATAGTTTTGAATGGTTGGTCGGAGTGGAAAAGTGAGGGCAATAAGGTGCATATCATGGAATATCTTTCCTTTTCCCCTGTTCCAGATATCCATGTCAAAAATGAACTACCATAATCTTGATGGCAACCATCAATAATTCCATCATGAACCATTATATTTTTGATGGCAACCAACATAAGTAACCATCACCCCAAAGTAGGAACTCAGATTGACTTCTGATGGTCCAACATATGAATAACAACTTTTTTTAATGGTTTGCTCATGTTGAACTATCAGAAATTTCCATCATAGTTTCGCAGAAATCAGATATTGGTAAAATCATGAACTGCCATCACCCCAATGTAGGAATTCGGACGAATTTTTGATTGTCCAACATAAAAAAAATATGTATATATATATTTTGATGGTATATTCCTGAGAAGTAACGAGAATTCACATCGAACCATCTTGGAAATGTATAGTTGGAACCATCATGGACCATCATGAATTGTTGGTCCATGATAATCAAACTTCTCTTGATGGTTGACCATCACAGCATTAAAGTCCCTTTTTCTATCATGTAATGATGGAAGTTTGTTAACATATCAAAAACCATGAGTGCATAATGGAAAATGTTGGATGATGGTGACCATCAGATGATGTTGGACTATTATGAATCACATGGCACCAACATAAGCCATCAAAATGTTTTGATCAGAAATTTTGACTTGGTTACTCAAGAAAACGAGTGGAGTACTCTCTGTAGGTCTTTATGAGTCAATAAGCACTCTGTGGCAAAAATGAAGACTTCCATCATTAGAATTAACATTGATGAAACTATCCTCCATAGATTGGCAATTGGTTTGTAGGATTTTGTATTCCAAGTCATACAGAAAAATAGCGGATATATTGGCTATTTATAGCAGGGACTTTATTTTAACTACTATCCTCCATGGATTGGCAAATAGTTTGCTAAATTTTGCATTCCAAATTATATGGAAACATAGCGGATATATTGGCTATTCAGGGACTTTATTTTGGCTATTATCCTCCGTGGAATGGCAAATAGTTTGCAGAATTTTGTATTTTAAATTATATAGAAAGGTAGCGGATATATTGGCTATCAACAACAGGAACTTTATTTTGGCAAGATTTTCCCATCCATTTTCACACTTGCAGCCGGAAGTGAGTTACTCTTTGTAGATAAATTTCATTGCATAAACTTCGTTACGCAATGGTTCCTTTTGATTTCTTTCTTTTCGTGTGTGATAATGGTAAATTTTCATGACTGTGCCTTCGGAGGGACAACATATTTGATTTTTTTTAACTTAATAACCAATTTGTAAAAAAAAATATTAATCACTCAAGATAAAAAAATGAGTGTATAGATAATATTTATTTTCAGTTATACACCCAAGATACTAATACACTATAACGAAACGGCATTTTGAATTCGCAGAGAGCGACCTTTAAAATCTTAAAAGCCTCTCTTTAGTTTTCAATAATTACTTACATTATTTTTCTAAATATAGCTAAAGAAAAAAAAACTAACAAACTCTTAAGAATTAGAACAAAAAATTCAAACTACTAAAAATAAAATTTTATTACAGTTTCAAGGTAAAAATATTTTCATGTTTTTTTTTTCTTTATAGATAAAGGAGTGAAAAAATTCTCAGACTTTATTTTGTTTTCCAAACAAAGTAAAGAAGAGCTTATCCAGTTTGTAATCTACTTTCAAATAGTTATCTAACTTGTGGGTGGTCCCTGAAAAATTTGCTCAATTTGGTTCAACTATAATTTATCAGTGTTCTTCACGTGTTTAAAGGGTGATATTGTTCACCCTCCTTTATTGATCTATTCCTTTTTCTTAATTGTGTCAATACCGCAACCACAGTGTTGTTTCAAACTAACGATCACAGTGCATTTTGATTACAAAAACTCCTGATCTGTTTTGCAATATGTGTACAGGCAACAAAAATATAAATGATAGATATTTTATCTCTATTGTAAGATTTCGTTCTTCATTAGACAATTATAAAACTATGGAAGGAGCGAATATTGAGTAAATTAAATATATGATTAAATATTATAATAATTTCTTTCAAGTTTATATTTCAACCCTTTGCTTACGGTGTACCATGTTGTAACATCACATATGGTCAATATGTTGTGCCTGCCGTATGTAAAAGGTTAACTAAAAAATATTTTATTATGTTGGCGTATTCGTTGAGGTCAAGATTTTTTTATTTTATATCCGTCGTAGAACAGCCGACCCAATTTTGGGTTTACGACTATTAATGTTCAACTTCTAAACCTTATAATTTTAACCCAAGTCAGAAGGCCAGGAAACTCCTTGATTAGTTTGATTTGTTATGGGAACATGGTTTGATTTGTTATGGGAACATGGAGGATCTGTGATCCGAAAAAATCTGGGATCTGAAAAAAAACTGTGATCGCCTTGCGGTGATCACAGTTTTTTTTAAATTTTTATTTGTTTCTTTCTCTTTAATTGTTGGCCAATACAATGACAAATTAAAAGATCATAGCTGATTAAAAAAGTGATAATCACGTTATTTTGGTCTGTCAAAATTTCGCCTCAGACCAATTTTGTTTGCTTTCTCTCGCATTTTCTCTGTTGTTCATTATTTTACACAGAAACAAAATTTACCGTATACTAACAACGTATTCCACCACAAGTGTACTAACAACGTTGTATACTTGTTGTACAACAAGTATACTAACAATGTATACTGCAACAAGGGAACTAAGTCTAGTAAGTTTTATACTTGTTGTACTATAAGTATATTAACAACACAAATTTATACTTCACTGAGTGTAAACATTAAACAGTCTAATTTTTCTTTAAAATAAAAAAACTGTCCCATTTTGTACATAAAACAATTCCGAAACATGTCCTTAATTTTAAATTTTCCCACAAGAGATGTTGCAATCTATTCGCAAACAATTTATCTCAACCCTACATAGTTGTTGGACTTTGGTGAGAAGACAATTTAGGGCTGATTGCATTGCAAAAACTCTCTCTCCTTGTTTAAATCTTTTAAGAAAACAAACCTTTTTTTTTCTTAGAATGGCCGAACTTGAAAGTAAAGCGACGATTTGCACAGCAAACTCCGATTAGATTGGCTTCCTAATTTGGAGTTTGTTATTGACTAACGCTCTGTGTAACAGGATTATTGAGTAACAGACTAAACATTGGACAATATTGAATAACACTCCTTGTTTTATCAGTCTAAATTCTTTAGTTATCCTATTACGTATAATGAAATGTCAACATTAGAAATGTGAATAATTTTTTTTTTAAATAAAAGACTCTCAATGACACCAGAGGAGGGAGCTACAATCTCTTCTCAACCTCCGATGAACTATTTCTTTGATTCAATTTGTTTCTGCTCTAGCTGTTCAGCTCAATAAACCATAGCTGTATCTAATACTCATCCTTGTAAAATATCTATGTTACCATTAATGATCGAAATCAAGAGAATGTCGACTTTCACCGGTGAATATCAACAAATACATAGTCGCTTTGGTGAACGTCCGAATTATTTGTTATATCCGATTTGATATCAATTGATTCATTGTTAATATTATTTTTATTTTATTTTTTAACATCTGCTGAGGATAGATTAGGAGAAACATCAGTCTTCTGAGTACCGGTTAAATACATACTGGGCAGTGGCATTATATTTTATAACCGTTGTTGAACAGCGGACCCAAATTTTTGGTTTACGACTACTAATGTTCAACTCCGTAGCTTTGCAATTTTGAACCCAATCCAGAAGACAAGTTTCCTGGATCAAGTATTGAGAGAAATTTGCCACTGTGGAGGACTTTTTGGTAAGACTAACCCGCATTTGCGTTACATGGAGAGGGAAACCACGAGAACCTCCTACGGTTTGCCTGACGGCAAGAAACACTAACCCATAATCCGTCGACTACTGAGGATATTTTACGTCAGCACTGTGGTCAGTGCAAGCCGGATGCGGAATTCGTATAGACCAGCCATGGCTGGGAATCAAATCCGGTTCACCACATTGGAAGGCTAAAGCTCTATCTCTTGAGCCATCACGGCTCAGGGCAGTTACATTGACTTTAAAAGACATTGATGTACGGCATACCGGGCAAACGTATACCGGGCAGTGGCACTGAACCGTAAAAAAAAACATCGATGTAGGGCATACGGGCCATTGGCACAAGCTAAACCTAGTATATATTTCGGACAATTACAGAAGCAACTATGTTATTGTTAACATTCACCGGTGGAAAACAACAACCACCAATTTCGGTAATTCACAATAACATTCATGCTTGTTGAATTTCCCTTCTCCCCCCTCCCTTTTTTTTTCGAGAATTGCTGTTGGGTAATATTTGGCACCTGATGTAATGTTTGAGATGTCCTCCAATAAAGTAAGTTCTCAACTAATAGTTCGAATGCAATTACCATTATTATTATCAGCTCCAAAAGTAGTAACTAACGCAAGACTAAGTATGGACTTTCAGTAAGTGCTGTTTAAACTGTAAGTTTTGCTCTACAATTTAAGTCAAAATTGGATCATTGAGAATTGATCCAATTTTTGGTAGATCATAGTGGCAAAACCTTGCATGCACGTAGCTTTCCACAATTTTCAAATATATATATAGGGTGGTCCCTGAAAAATTNTATATATATACGATTTCCAATCGAAGCAAGTTAGTAACAGTACGGAAAATATAGTTACACTGTGTATTTCTATGGTTTAAAATCTAAGTACAATGGTTTAAAAATTAATTTTAAAAAAAAAAGAAGAGGCATACTTGACACACGGATAAAAATTATATAATTTGCGTTACATGGAGATTTAATTAACGTAAATTTAATAACGTAAATGCAACGTAGATTTAATAACGTAAATTTAATTAACACTAATTGAAAAAGGATCACAATCGTCGTTCAAGGCATACTTAATGCAGCGCAGGGTAATCTAATGAGTTCAGATACCTTAAGCTTATGTTATGCATAGCAATAAGCAAGGTAAAGTAAAAATTCTAGTTCTATAAGCATATGCTTAGCTCGTGTATTTCAAGACGAACTAACAATTATACGGAGATGGAATAGCAAAACAAAATTGAGTGTTCGACCAACAGTTTACTTGACCACAAATCAGTTTGAAACTTGAATACTCAAACAAAGCAGGACGAATTTCTGCAATTACTCGCCTTCAACATGGGCGGAATGAGTCTAATTGACAGCACCCTTCAATTCACTGTCAGAAACCCCCCCCCCTTTCTGTACCCAATCGCAAATGTGTGCCGACACTCTTGCGGGGGCAACTTCATAAAATCCCCAAAGAGAGGGTCAGGAGGGCCGGATGTTTTCTAGAGGGGAGAGATTTACTCTCTTTCATTTACCCCCAATACGAAATTTCGCGCAACCCTTTCAGTTGTGACCAAAGGGTTACGCCAAGGTCATGGCAGCTGGTTGGAGGGTTGATTGAGGTGGCCTTGAAAAGTCTGTGGGAGGTCAGAAAGAGCTTAGCTGGTGCTATTTATCTTAGACAAGATGGTGCATTTTGTTTTCGCCATATTCTTCATATTTGGCTGTCTGATGTGATCTACGGCACAGTGACCCAAATATGATTTATGAAGATTATTTGTTTTTGCGATGAGGTTTATGGAGAAAACGGATGTTTTCGATTCAATATTGGATAAAAAGAGAAATGTTTCTAAAATATTTATTATTAAGAGGAATAGTTCTAAAACACAGTTTCAATTTACCGGAATCTCTTTTCAACGCATTAACGTTATTTCCCAATTGGATCTTTTAAGCTTATTATTTGGGGTTTTTTTTTATATAATAATGAAATCAGCAATAAAACTCTTAAAAATAAAAGCACTTGCCATATTTTTTTTGCTTATCTATAAAACAATATGACACTGTTACACAGAAGAAGAAAAAATAACACCGGATTGAATATAGTATTTCATGTATGCGTGATTGTTTTAGAAAAGAAACATATTGATGCTGAATACAATCTTCAATAAATTTCCAAATGCAAGCCATCTGAATTATTTGTTGGACATTAAAATCTCTCACAATTTTCTATTGATTGATCACAAAATTAAAAAATAAAATAAGTAAAAACTCTTTTTTTATATATGAAAAATAAACAATTGGCATGCATATTGACATGCAGAAATAAATAGATTTATTCTCTGGTATTCTATGTATAATCTTAATTATTAGGTGATATTATATACAGCTTTATTGCTTTTATACTGCTGAAACCGGTTTGCGCTTGTTTACGTTCGTGTATCAATTAGTCGAAATGTAATGCAACACGTTAAAATTAAATACAAATAGGAAGTATATAAAAAGTCTCCTGAATAAAAATCCATTACATGTGTGTTTAAATATAAAAGTATTGCCTATAAACTCGTGCAAAACATGTCATTATTAAAAAACTACAGAGCGTCTAATAATTTGATCTAATTATTATAATACACTATGATAATACTTGCTAAAAAATATTCATATTTATATAATATATACGTCTAATTTATCCAGTCGTCTAATTTTTATTATATATCGTCTAACTGAACCGTTACACGAACGTAAACAAGTGCAAACCGGTTTCAGCCACGTAAAAACTATGAAGCTGTGTAGTATCACCTAATAATTAAGATTTTACTTAGAATCTTAGAGTGCGTTTAATAATTTGGCCAGGAACTGTATATTCTTAATCTAATGAAAAATTTTGTTCGAAAACATAGAAAATAAATAAAGTGCAAAAAAGAAATAAAGAATAAATAAATGAAGTTCATGTGTTTAGAATTTTTGAGGGTGGTTGATGTTGTCGATGCATGGAGGAATATCGCTGTTTCCTCTGAAAATATAATGAGCATTTGTCGAATAGTTAATTCCATAATCATTTCAAGACAATCCAGTTATTTAATAGGTATTTTTTAATATCTCGTTTATATGGAATTTATTTCAGGCGGGTTCCTCAAATTGCAGAAAAAATTTATGAACCAAACACATGAAATTTCCTTCCAAATAAATCAGTCGAATTTAATTTATTATTGTAAGTTCTATTTAGTTTTAAGGAAAATTAAGGAGAAAATAAACACTAAATAATTATTTTTTTATTGATCCTATTTATTTGGACCCTAAAGATTATTGTTAAGACTACCTACAGGCAAATCATCAAATTAATTTACGTCACATCCATGTAACAAAATCTTATCAAACTTGCATTTTTTTTTTCTTCCGATAAAATTTACATTTTATAAGGATATCGTCGTTAAAAAAAGTTTTCTTAATTAGACAGTTTTATTTTAATGTATATATATTGAGGTCATATATTGTACTTACATAATATAGTTTTTCCATAAAAAGCGCAATTGAAATATATTGGAAATTAATAATATTTTTTCTTTGAATGAATAAGAATGATAAAGTACATACCTTTTTTGAAGTTTTAGAGCTCTATTTCATTGTTAAAAGACTGTATCAAAAAGTTAAAGATATAACGAACATAAAAAGACAACAAGCTTCTAATGTTTATTTATCATTCTCACAACCCCTTATTTTCGGAGAAGAACATTTTTAATCCAAATACTGCCACTTGATTTATTTATTGGAATTATATACATTTTTAGGCTTGCGTGCACAATTTAGGCTTATAAACATTTGCAAAATAGAAGAATAGCATGTAGAACATCCAAGATAACAGCGGGATTCGAACCCGCTACCTCCAAGCAATGCACAGCGTTTGGCGAGCGATACCGCTAGTCCAAGGAGGCCTCTGCCCGCTTAACATGCTCAGAAGTCTCGCAGTGGACTGATCGTTAAGACACGGATCACCGAAGCCAAACATCACTAGCTGCAGTCAATAAGCGGGTGGGTGACCACTTGGATTAGTCTGCGTAGGGACCGAGGGTGTGTGGTATTCGTCCTCGTTAAACTTTTTGACCGTTAAGTGCTCGACTTCGCGTGCAGGTCGTCGGGCTACCGAAGCGGAGTTGCCATGCCCTCTGCAGAGGATCAAAATTGTGATGGAAGGCCTTCAGATCATCCTCAGGGATTGTTTTCAGGCTATCTCCAATAGCCCATTGAGCAGCTCTAGTGCAACGTAAATAAATTACAACTTCAACATTGTCAGACTCCCCTGAGTACCTTTCGAAGACTTGCCATCAGAATTCTGTTCCTCATCAGATGGATAAGGGATCCCGCTTCGGTAACCCGACGAGCTGCGTGCGAGCACTATTTTATGGTAGACTTATATACCACGGTAGACTTCACGGTAACACTTAACAAGGACTGATACCACACACTTTAGACTTATCACTGCCTTTCTCGGACTTATCACTGTATGTTTGTTTAACAATAAATAAATATATTTATCATACAAGAGCCGTAAAAGACCGTCCAAAAGTATACCATAGAAGACCTCAGGTTTGCGCCCTAAAATCACTGATGAGCAGTCACCAAAATCACACATTACTTAATCTTAGTCGATTTTCATGCTGTTGGTTCAACTTTAATGAATTTGATATACTTTGCTATTCAAATCTACTTGTATCAATGAGGTATATGGTTGGATCTTTCTCTGAACCTTAGCATTATTCATTTCTCTATGTTGAAGTCTTTCTGTATATTATGTTGTGTTTTTTAATCTGATATTTTTTTATAACCACCAATGAACAGCGGATCAAATTTTTAGTTTACGGCTATCAATGCTCAACTCCGCCTCCTTGTAATTTTGGTCCCGCAGTGGACTGATCGTTAAGACACGGTTCCCAGCAGATCACCGAAGTCAAGCATCACTGGCTACGGTCAGTGTGCGGGTGGGTGACCACTTGGATCAGTCTGCGTAGGGACCGAGGGTGTGCGGTATTGGTCCTCGTTAAACTGTGCTACCGTAAAGTGCTCGACTTCGCGCGCAGGTCGTCGGGCTACCGAAGCGGGGGTGCCATCCCCTCCGCAGAGGATCAAAATTGTGATGGCATATCTTCGGATCATCTTCCGGGATGTTTCCCAGACCGTCGCCAATAGCCCAATGTGCAGCTCTAGTGCGACGTAAATTAACAACAATAACAACAATAACCTTGTAATTTTGAACCCAATCCAGAACACAAGGGAACTCCTGGATAAAGTATAAGGAGAAATTTGCCTTCGGGGAGGACTTTTTGATGGAACTGACCCGCAGTTGCGTTACATGGAGAAGAAAACCATCCCAAGGTTAGTCTGACGGCAAAGGGGACTCTAGCCCAGGATCCGTCTACCACTGCGGACAGTGCGAGCTGGGTGCTGAATTGGAATTAACCAGCCATCGCTGGGATTCGAACCCGGTCCAACTCATTAGGTGGCGAGCTGTCTAATCCCTGAGCCACCGCGTCTCTGAGGATATTTTATATCAGCACTGTGGTCGGTGCGAGCTCGAGGCAAAATTCATATCGATTAGTTCACTGTGGGATAAAAAGATGGGTGATGCTGGGAGCGCTTTATCCCCACTCCGTTTGCAACGATGTATGTGTTCAATCTGATTTGGACTTAACAGATACAGCGCTGTAAACAGACCTGGTCTGATCACATTATTTAGGACCTACTCTGTGTGATCAGTGTCACATGGTGGTATCGGGATCAAATCCTGCCGTAACCTTATATGTATTTTTGTGATGTCATTCTCTAATTCGTGATAATTGTTCTCTAATTGATGTTGCTGTTGTAGTTCATTTATGTCGCACTAGAGCTGCGTAATGGGCTATTGGCGACGGTCTGGGAAACATCCCTGAGGATGAACCGATGACATGCCATCACAATTTTGATCCTGTGTAGAGGACATGGCACCTCCGCTTCGGTAGCCCGACGACCTGCACCCGAAGTCGAGCACTTTACCGTAGGACAGTTTAACGAGTGCCAATACCGCACACCCTCGATCCCTACGCAGACTGATCCAAATGGTCACCCACCCACACACTGACCGCAGCCAGTGTTGCTTGACTTCGGTGATCTGCTGGGAACCGTGTCTTAATGAACAGTCTACTGCGGGACTGATCTGATAGATAAAACTGGGCATGGATGGAAATATAATTTTAAAAAATTTTGTTTTCGCATTGAGATAGCTATTTATTGCAACATCCTGCAGCACTTAAGAAATATACAAGGGTTTAAAAATCAAAGAACATGACGAAAAATATTTGGAATTTATCGTAAATGAAATTAGTTTATCAGATTTCAGAACAAAAACTACTAATAAAACTTTTTATAATGTTCCTCTGCTGCAATGCTATAGGCTTTATCTTCTCATAGTTTATTGTATCTCGCCTGTATTCGAGCATTTCAGGAATTTCGACTTATAGTATTATGAATCACAATATTACAAGTCGAAATTCCTGAAATGCTCCATTTGTGAAAAATACTTACCCCATTTTGTTTGACTAAAAAAATCCCTCTTTAAAAGACAGAGCCATTGGACTAAAAAGAAATTAAGACTTTACATGTTTTATACGTGTTGTAAAACATTTTTTTTAAACAATTGAAAAAAGTAGCTAATAAAAAAAGCATTCTGATGTTGAACTCATTTAACACGATTTCTTAACCAAAAGAACCACCAGAATTATTATCGAAATAAACCGAATAATTTTCGAATCGAATTCTTAAAACGCTGACGTCAACAAACATACTTCGTATTTTACTCCTCTTCAAATGCGCATGGCGACTCTCTGCAACTACACTGGTGTCCCGCAGTGGACTGATCGTTAANAAACTCCTGGATCACTACCCCCAGAGGTATTGATTTGTTATGGGAACATGGAGGACTTTAAGACTCGACAGATTTAACGTGTATCAGTCACCATTTACTACATGGCCGGTGAGGTCTTTGGTACATGATCTTTGGCCGGGGAGGATCGAACCCAAGACCTCTTGGATATGGGCCCAGCGCCCTACCGACCACGCTATCCCGGCCCCCAGAATTATTATCGAAATAAACCGAATAATTTTCGAATCGAATTCTTAAAATGCTGACGTCAACAAACATACTTCGTATTTTATTCCTCTTCAAATGCGCATGGCGACTCTCTGCAACTACGCTGGTGTCCCGCAGTGGACTGATCGTTAAGACACGGTTCCCAGCAAATCACCGAAGTCAAGCATCACTGGCTACTGTCAGTGTGCGGGTGGGTGACCACTTGGATCAGTCTGCGTAGGGACCGAGGGTGTGCGGTATTGGTCCTCGTTAAACTGTGCTACCGTAAAGTGCTCGACTTCGCGCGCAGGTCGTCGGGCTACCGAAGCGGGGGTGCCATCCCCTCCGCAGAGGATCAAAATTGTGATGGCATGTCTTCGGATCACCCTCCGGGATGTTTCCCACACCGTCGCCAATAGCCCATTATGCAGCTCTAGTGCGACGTAAATTAACAACAACAACAGCAACTACACTGCTGTAAGAAATTAAGAGAATTTGCAGACTTGGCAGATTATCTCCAGAACTACTGCACCGATTTTAATGAAATTTGATACATACATACTTTGATACAATACAAAACAAATATCCATTCAACAATTATAATACACACGCGTGATCTTGCGTAACACTCGTTGGAGTCGGAAAGTATGAAATTGCCACAGGGCAATTCAGGTTAATTAGTAAATAAAATGATAAACTGCCTTATTTCAAGTATGGAATCTTGCTACAAGTCCTGCATATCTGTAAGAGGGGACCATACCCCCCAATAATCCATTTTTTTATTGTTTATTCTGCAACCGCTGTTTCATACCTTCCGACTCCAACGCGTATTACGCACGATCATGAGTGTGTATTACAATTGTTGAATGGTTATTTGTTTTGTATTGTATCAACGTATGTACTGATCAAATTTCATTAAAATCGATCCAGTAATTTCAGAGATAATCAACCAAGTCTGCAAATTATCTTACAGTCTTTGACCAAATTATTAGACACGCTAAAGATTCTATGCAAAATCTTAATTGTCATGTAATACTATGCAGCTTTATTGTTTTCACGTGACTGAAACAGGTTTGCACTTGTTTACGCTCGTGTATTAATTGGTGTTAACATTGTAATGCAATACATTATAATTAAATACAAATAGGAAGTATGTATATAAAAAATCGATTGAATAAAACCCCATCACATGTATGTTTAAATATAAAAATATTGCCTATAAACTCGTGCAAAACATATAATTATTAAAAAATACTGAGGATCTAATAATTTGATCTAATTATTATAATATACTAATATAATACCTGATATAATAAATACTCTATATTTATATAATATATGGTCTGATTTATCCTATCATCGAATTTATATTATATGTCGTCTAATTTAACAATTTTATACACGGGCGTAAACAAGTGCAAACCGGTTTCAGTCAAGCAAAAAAAGATAAAATATAGTATCACCTGTTAATGAAGGTGTTACGAATCTTATAGTGCGTCTAATAATTTGGCCATAGACTGTAATTTCTTACAGTGTAGTTTAATCTGTAAATGACAGCAGCAAGAAACAGCAACATCTTATTTCTTCTACTGTGTATCTGATCTGAGTATTCTATCTTCAACTAGGAATTCTAATCAATCATACTGACTTAGTTACTAAAGTGTTCGAAGGCATCTTAACTGTTGGTAGGTATAAGTCCTTAATACGCAATACCCCCCAAAAAGGTACTTGATAACCATGCGAAATTACAACTTGTGTGTTCCACTTTTCAAATAAGACCCCCAAATATAGAAACCATAGATATTATGATGGAACCTTTCTAAACTCGTCTTCCCTGGTCATTCTTTTCCTTTGCACCATACAAAAGCGATGACCAAGTTATGCAGGTGAGCATACACAAAAGGATGACCCTTGACCCCACATCCCCAACCCTTTCCTTTCAAATCCTTTTCCAATAGATGGATTCTAAAATAGCGGAAGTTTTTTGAAAAAGTTCCTGATCTTTTCTGTCAAAGGGTTGTGATGAAATTGTGATTTTATTTCGTGTTGCAATATCGCTTGCAGCTGCTATTGCATACGTAGAAAAAATGTAAATACGAGAAACAGGAAATGACGTAAGTAAAATATTTCTGGACCTAAGCCTCGATATTCTGTTGTTCGTGTGTGCCATTCTGGAAGTGAGTCGATATTGAATTTCTGGAATAGAATGTCTAGGTTTAATTCTAGAAAAATTTTATTTATTCATTTTTAAATTAGTTATTTGTTTTTGGCCTGTTAATAGTGGTTGCGTTATATATTTATATTTTCACATATTTTCTATACATACATATACATATACGTATTTTCAATGTTAATAGGGTTGTAGTAGAATAGGGCAAGAAAAATTTTTAGAGTTTCGTATATTTTTATTCTTGTTAGATAAAAAAAGGACTTTAGGATAATGAAATAGCAAACATAGTTCCATCATTTGACAATTTTGAACCTTCTTTGTCATTAAAAAATAAGCGAATCACAAACCTTTATTCATTAGTTGCAAGAAAAACCTGTTTGAGACAACAATGACTGGTGATAAGCAAAACCAAATGCTAAGATTAATGTAATATTAAAACATGAAACATAATTCAGTTTAATATTAAGAGGATGGGAATATTACGAGAATATATTAAATATATATGCTTACTTATAAGTTCAAAATGAAGATAAAACAAATATATGAAACATATATGAAGATAAAACAAATATATGAACAAATATATGAAGATAAAACAAATATATGATAACAGATATATGAAAAAAGGGGGGAAAAGAAAAGTAATAAAAAAAATAACAAACACCTGGGGGGAAAAAAAGAAAGGGATAAAAAAAATTTTAAAAATCCGGAAAGTAAAAGAAAAAATTTTTTCATCAGCCCACGCGATTATATCGGCAAAAAAGAGTGCTTTCTGATATTGTATCAATATAGCCAAAGAAAAATATATTAATACAATAGAGTGAGAAGCACTCAAAATTTTTTTTATAAAAATTACATCAAATAAAATCGAACACACTAGTAAAAATAACACGTCAAAACAGAAAATAAAATGAAGGAAAAAGAAAAAACAGAATAAAACAAAAACTATTAGCGAATTCAAATGTACTTACATGAACGGGAAATTTTTCAAGAATGATTTAAAAAATTTTTTCGTAACAAGATTGCCAGATTGCAAATATGAAAACAAAAGCCCAAATTGAGCGTAACTAGAGGAGTTTTGTTTTAAAGTGCCGTTCTTACTGCATTGCTGAAGTGTGTTTGATTTGTTAGTTACCAAGGATGGGCACGAAATGGATGTGCGCAAGGTAATATTACACTGGATAATTTAAAGAAGTTGACCATAAATAATTTTAGAAAATAAATATTTATTTAAGAAAAAAATAGAAAATAGAAAAGAGAACCATGAATTGTCTGTTTTGCACATAATTTTAGCCACGGATTTGCTCGAAATGGATTTGCACATGGAAAAATTATATAAATTAACAAAGAAAATTTTTTTAGTAAATAATTTTAACATGGATTTGCCCGAAATGGATTTCCACATGAAAAAATTGATAAAGAAATTTTTAGTAAATAATTTTACCCACGGATTGGCCCTAAATTTTGCACATGGAAAAATTATATAAATTAACAAAGGAATTTTTTAGTAAATAATTCTGACCACGGATTTGCCCGAAATGGATTTGCACATGGAAAAGTTATACAAATTAGCGAAGAAATTATTTAGTAAATAATTTTGGTAACGGATTTACCCGAAATGGATTTGAACATGGGAAAATTATATAAATTAACAAAGAAAATTTTTAGTAAATATATCCACAAAAATATACGATTGATTCAATGATTTTATATAGAATTTAATTACTTTAGTTGGGTATGCATTGTTTTTTTTATCAAATTTTGTAAGAGTTTATTTATTTCTTTTTTGGATAAATAAATATTACTACATATTCTTTTAATTCTATTCATTTCATTAAAAGTGGTATTTAAATAGATGCTCCTAGAAACATTAGAATTCCAAGTAACTAGTTTATTAATATTAAAATTAAAATCATTTCTTTTATCGTATAAATCAACAAAGCAGATATTTTCAACTTTCATAATACCCAAATCCAAAAA
>NC_092211.1:11132838-11146796 GCF_043381705.1 Parasteatoda tepidariorum
CATTTATATTATGTTGCATGTGCATTATTTTATTTGTCACCCTTCACAGCATAAATTAAAAATTTTTACCCCTTAAAGTTAAAAGTTTAACCCTTTAGGTCTCTGCTCATTATTATTTTTACTCCTAAAATATCACTACTATTTTGATCAATAAAAAAATATATCTCAACTATGATAATATGTATAATTAACTATGTTTTAGTTAAATTTATGAACTGTTACAATTGACCCCGTAAGTGGGGACAATTGTAACAAGTGCACGACTGTCAAAAATTGTTAATAACTAATATAATAATATTTAAAATAAGGTATTTATTTTTTTTCCAGTAGAGGATAGTCTACTTTACTCGTCTGTCAATTAATACTAATAATATATTGGATTTTTCGCTAGTTAAAAATAGTTAACTAAAAAATGTTACAATTGACCCCACTCTCCCCTATCGATGGGTACGCTGGACATTGGTCGATAAATAGCAAAATTTTACGTTTTTGCCTCTTCATAATTATTGTCTAGTTTTTTCAGTCATCTAGTAAAAATTACGGTCGTCATCCAATAATTCTTGTTGTCACCCTTTTCTGTATCATTCATGTTGGCAAATTCCACCCTTTTTTAAAATACAGAAGAAAAAATAAAAAATTAAATAAACGTGAACAAAATCTAAAAAACCGACGTATAACCGATTCTGTGCGTCGTATAAACGATGCTCCACTGTATATAATATATATATATATATTTGATATATATGTATATATATATGATTGATTGGGTTCTTTGGAGCTTTGAGAATTTGAGAAATAATAGATAAATACAGGAAGATGAGGAAATCAAAGCCTTTCAGCAAAATGTAATTTAAAATGGATAAGCAAAGAAAAATAAATAAATAATAACATATTCACATTGTTCGAAGTAACTGTTTTTGAAAGTAAGTAAAAATTATACAACTTTTAAAGTGCCAGTATGCTTTTTAATTTCGCCAATTTCCTAATATCCGATATTTGCTGCTTAAAAATAGTTGATTATCGATATCAGGAAACATTTAGTGTCATCTTTTAAGTTCATAGTATCCAAATTTAACTGCATCTGTTTGTTAGTTCCTAATGGCCACCACAGGATTTATAAGCATGTGAAGATACGACTAAAACAATTTGATCTCCAATCGCAAACCTTCCATTTCATACATTTTAACGTCTTCGAAGGAATTCTTAAAGTCTTGCCATTTCTGAGAAAAATCGTTTCCTTGACTGACAGCATTGCACTGCAAGATGTCATTCAAACCTTACATGGCACTTCAATGCTATGGATAGCTTGAATAATTGTGAATTGGGAGGCACATTACACTTGGCTGAATGAAAAAAGGGATTAGCAGTCCCTTTCCCTTCAAGTTTTTGAAATCGGTATGTAAGCACTATTGAAAGTGAACAAAATGTTCGTATACGTATAAAAAGAAGGAAAAGATTATATTTCTAAGAAGTGCTTTCTGCCCAATTACGTCTTAAAACTTTAATCACATTCCATTCTAATATGAAAAAAAAGAGATTTTTAATGTTTTTTTTAAATAAGTCGGAAGACTGTAATGTATCTACCACTACAAAAATATAATTCCAGTTCACTAGTATATAAAACATGTTAATTCGATTCTATGGGGGATGATACCTTTTCATAGATGAAGGTTAATATGGTCAATATCTACTCTCCGCACATTGGTGACCCGGACGTGATGGGAGCATGCATACCTTGACGGAAACTCCCACTTCGATACGAATACCCGTATTTTGACAGTAACACCCACTTCGATCTGAACACACCTATTTCGATGGAGGTTCCACATAGTAGTTGACTTGTGACTACGACTGCTTGCATTGTTGCTACTCAGTTTCGATCACACACAACATACAACGTATACACTCGTCTGCTAAATGCAACACAGGAGCGATCACGAACGTGAACTTCATACAGCTCTCACAATAGCCACTCAAAAAGTAAGGTGATCTTAATACAGCTCTCCCGACTTCTCACATGAACAGCATTGAATCAACTAGTGGTATCCGTTCATCGAATTCCATCACGGATATAACTCTAGTGGGGAGTACTGTAGTGTATCTTACTAGTTTATATAATTCCAATTAATTAGTAGTATATGAAACATGTAAACTCGATTCTATGGAGGGGGATGTACCTTTTCATTGATAAAGGTTGATAATTCTACAGCACCGTATCGCACATCGAATTTGTTGAATAGAATCCTTTCTCTTCAGCGTCGTTTACGTAACTTAGATGTATTATTTATGTGTTTTATTGTTACCGTGATAAATTTTTGTTTTGTGTACCTGGCAACTTCGATGCATAATTAGTTTCGTTTCTGTTTGTGCCTGTCTTTGTGTTAAGTAAGAAAAGTATGGTAAAAGAATTAGAATCAGTATGCAAGAATCTTTGTGAAGTACTATAGAATCTATCACTTCAGAGAACTGATACTTGACGAGATTGGCTTATTCGAAATAGAATGGAAAGAACAGTTGTAAGCGTAAGCAGATGCTACGTTTCAGCAAGCAATCAGGATCGAGATACGGATATAACTCGAACTCCCACACTAGGTCATTTGCAGGCATCCCGTAACAACTTCTAGCAGTTTCCATGGAAACAACCCGGTGCATATTCAATATAATTCCGTAGAATATCTTACTAAAATTTGAGCAAGTATAGAAACCTTTGTAAGCCTAACCGTGGAAACCTAATTAATATTATTCTTTAGAATATCTTTGCATGTTCTTAGGCGTCAAAAAACATTCGGAACTCCCTCAATCACTACTATTCCAAATCAAGTCTTTCGCGAGTACTACCTGATTTATTTTACTGTTCTAAAAATTAAATTAAATTAAAGGTGAATTAAAAAAAAAAAAAAGCTTACTTGCAGAAAAAGCAAAGGCAGCACAAGTTGAGAAGCATTAATACATTATACGAAAAAAATTTCAGATATACTGAAATCTCCCGTCTTGTCTAAATGGACTTCCTTTATTGCATAAAAACATAATATTGCTCTCAAATTTTGCGTCATCTGCTGCGCGAGAAGAGCTTTAAAACTCAAAATAACAGAGCTCAACGTAAACAACAACAATCATTTATTCTATTTCACTGACACAAAGAAAGTGCAGCCCCCCCCCCCAATACCCTGGAAATAGTTAAAACGATTGCCTCGAAATTCCAGACCTACGTAACTCTCTCTAGACTCTGCAGACCTATATTCGGGCACCAGACCGGTAACGTAATTACGTCCTGTACCCTGAAAATTACCAGGGGCGTGAAAGAGTAAAGAAAATCGATCCATCAGTGACCGCCATTTCACGGGGATCTCATAAAACCCCTTTTCCCTGACCGCTGTCCAGACGAGAACTGAAGTGACCCGTGTCTTGACCCTGCTTCAGGGAGTTGCATGTAATGGAGTTTTTAAGAAAAATTATCCAGAATCGTTTGAGGTAGTCCGCTGCCTTCGTGAAACAAAGTAGGGGATGAGTTATGGGGTAATAATAGTAACTGTTTGAAGGGGTTGGCCTATATTTCATGAAATACGAGGTGTTTCTGAAATTTAAAACGATATTTTTGTGGGCCATAATTTTTCCTAATGGAATGATGTACTCTTACTTGTTTAGCTCTAATTATAGGCTTTTTGATTTTCTCTTTCTACTTGGCTGATTAATTACAAAAGAATGGTAGGTAAGAATAATTTCTTGCGAACATTCTCTGAATGTTTTTGTGCAAAAACTGCAAGGTATGGCACATGGAAATGAAATGACCAACTTTTTACCACTAGAAATAATTTAGTATGAGACACAGATAAATAGTGTACTGTAGGTGCACTGCACAAAATAAAAACGTTAACAGCGTAACAACTTTTGATCTAATGATTAGATTATTCGAGGGACAAACTTTAAATATGCTAATTAATTTGAAGAGATGATATTTCAAGTTACGGAATCAGACACAAAAACAAATTTTCTCTAAATAAATATGTTTTTTTACCCGATCAATTTCGATATTTTACCTAAAAAATATGGTGATAGTAGCAATTTCGAAAATATTGGCAGATAAGTGGTCAAAGTTTGGGCCCATTAATGTTAATTTCACGTTTAACATATTTCATCATATCTCTGCAACTAATGAGGAATACATAAAGGAAATATATAAAGGAAAAAATATACAAAAAGTAAATAAATAAATGCATATAATGATAAACCTTGTTTTTTTAAAGGCAATTTATTATTTTTTATTTTTCCATTTAGTAACAATCAAAATTATATTGAATTACGAGCTATAAAATTTTTATATCATTTCACATCCTTTTTTACGACACTTTTGAATTTTAGAACCTAAAAACACAAGAAGGGGGTGTAGACATACGATTAAAAATATGATACCAGTAGTTTAGACAAGAAAGCGATCGAAAGTTTGGTACCTCCAAAGCTATTTTCAATTTTTATGTGCTTAGCCATGTTTTCAGAACTATATCAGAAGATCAAATAATTTCCGGACACAATTATGAAACTCTTTTATCCAAAGATAATTCAACAAAAAAATGAACTTTAAAAATAATTTGCTGTTTATTATTACTTATTTTAGTAGTGGTCAAAAAGTAATTTTGACTAAGAAAGTATACATATTTTTACATAATTTTTAACTGCGTAATTTTAACTTAAAATTCATAATTAAATTCATTCAAAATTGAATGGAATCGATCAAATTGTTTTCGAGAAATGAAATTTTCAAAAGAGCACTTATTCGATATATTAAGCTTGAAAAAATTTAAATTACATGAAAGTGTTAAAACATTCGACTTACAAACAATAATAAATAGTTAATATGTGGAATTATTTTAGCTTTATTAGTAAGTGTTTTATTTTGTGCATGATTTCGTATTTTTGATTTATACCATTTCAGAGATTATTTCCATTTTTGTATCCCATTTACCATTCGACTAGGAAAAATGATGCAATGCCGGAAGCAGCAAATTAAACGCGATAATGAAATTGAAAATGTAATACACGAACTTTAATCGATACAATAAGAATATTGGAGCCGTAATGGCTCAGGGGATAGAGCGTTCACCTTCGAACGAAGTGAACCGGATTCGAATCCCAGCAATGGCTGGTCGATATGAATTCCGCATTCAGCTTGTACCGACCACAGTGCTGACTTAAAAATATCCTCTGTGGTAGACGGATCATACTCTATGGGTTAGAGTCCCCTTGCCGTGAGGCTTACAGTGGAGGTTTTCGCGGTTTTCCACTCCATGCAATGCATATGATGGTTATTTCCATCAAAAAGTCATCCATGAAGGCAAAAATTTCTCCCAATACTTGATCCTGGAATTCCTTTATTTTCTGGATTGGGTTCGTAAATGAAGGGCTACGGAGTTGAATATTATTAGTCGTAATCCCAAAATTGAGTCGGCTTGTTCAACGACAGTTGTAAAATCAGAATATTGCGAGCTATGGTGACTTAGTGGATAAAGCACTCGCCTCCCAATGAGCAGACCCTGTTTCGAATCCCAGCGATGGATGGTTGACACGAATTTTGCACCCAGCTCGAACCAATCGCAGTGATGAAGTAGAATATCCTCAGTGTAAACAGATCATGGATTAGAGTCCCTCTGCCATCAGGCTAACCGTGGAAGGTTTTCGTGGTATTCCTCTCCATGTGAAGCAAATGTGAGTTAGTTCAATCAAAAGTCCTCCACGCAGGCAAACTTCTCCCAATACAATCCAGAAATTCCCTTGTTTTTTGCATTGGTTTAAAAAAAACAAGGATACTGAGTTGAACATTGGTAGTCATAAACTCAAAACAATGTCGGTTGTTCATCGAATAAAAATTTGGAATATTGCGATGTATGGTACAATGACTTATGCGCTATAAGAATATTGCAAAGAATGACACATAGGAATATTGAAAACAATTTTAAAATTTTAAATCATATGTTCAACTATTAATCTAGTTCAAGCATTAGTTTAAAATTTAAGTTTATTGTAACATTTAGAAGAAAGTTGTACACAAAAAATCTCGGTTGTTAAAAAAAAAAGCATATGAACGCACGTATAAATAAAAATCAGCATCAGAGTTATCAAAATCAAAATTCGACTCGTATTAATGTAATACCTGTCTACTTCATAGTTAAAGTCAGTAACAATTAGATCTTATCAAATATAATCAATTTTCTTTTCTTTCTCCCGCTTTTGGAGTACCGCGATTTTTTTTCCCAAAATTTATGGGGTGCTCAATCAGTATTTTTGTTTGAATATTTACATAACCGATTGGAATTTTTATAATTTTCGAACCTTAGGAAAAAGGTTACTGCTTTTTATAAACTTATCAAACTGATTTTAAAAAAATAATCAAACACGCGACTATTACTTCTGAAATAAAAACATTTTTAATTAGAACTTTCAAATGGATCTCAAAGTATTCTAGTAGGTAATTTAACCTAATATCTAGCATCGAAATGATGAGAGTAGGAAAAAAGCCCTTAGTACCTTCCAACCACGTGGGGTTTTTTTTTTACATAAACTCTCCCAAAAAGAAAAAAAAAATTGCTTTTTTACGGTTCATTAAGTACAAAAGAAGCGAAAGAATTCTAAAGGGGTGGTGAAAATAAAAAATAGGCACCTTATCTTCATGACACAAGTCGCATGTAGGTCCAATTTCATCAGAGAATGTAAAAAAAAGAAGAAAAAAATACCAAACAGATAAAAAAAAATATTTTTTAACCCACAGCCCTACATGCTTAACTTTACCCTACATTTAAAAACTTCACCCCTCCTCATTTGATGCCCCTCACCCGTCAGAAGAGGAGCATACACAAAAAAATATAAATAAAGAAAGAAACGAAACATATTCCACCCTGATTTCTGACAATGGGGAAAGATATACTGAAGCAAAGAATATCTAACCCTTTCTTTCAGAACATTCATTTTTTTTCTTCTTCTTAAATTTTTGTTCGAAACATTCTTCTAAAGATATTGAACGACATCTGACTCGTAACATATGTCATCTTCAGGAAAAGGGTAAAAGTGTTCCAATATTCGAAAGGGGACACGCAGTAGGGAGCTTTAGAATTGCTACGTTGTGTATGGGTAAATGGCCATATTTCTATAAGTATAGGCTTAAACAGGGCGTGCTACAGCAGTGAAGTAATAAATGTGAACCATATTTTTGTTCTCCTGTCAAATTCCCCATAATTTCAATTCCTGGGAACCTGCACCTACAGGTGTCATTTATTATAGTGTTTTGCCTATTAGCATCTTGGTATTTGTTGTGCGTAACTTACTTTGCCATTTAATAAGTATTTTTGTATGGCATGTTAAAGATATCAATCAATCAATACGAGATGTAATTTAAATTCGATTATACTTTCCTTCTATAAGCCTCGAAAGCAAAGTCAAATAAACCTTGATTTCACTAAAACATTACACTAAACACATAAATAAATAAATAAAATAATAATAATAATTCTTCTATAACAGGCGGTCGCACAATTTTACATTACCTATGTAAAACTATTAGCCACATAGTTAAAATGCTATAAATGTTTGGATGAAAAAATAGAAAGTTATCGTGTTACGGAAGTTTTAAGTTTATCGGAATAAAAAAAAGTTCTGAAGAATGGAGATGAAGAAGTTCTAAGTTACGATCAATTCTAACAATTCAAAGGTAGCACTCTATCTTTTCAAATTTTGCTTAATTATGAGAATTATGCAATGTTTTGCTACCTATTTTCAAAAATGAATAAGAAAAACAGAAACAACGAAAACCAAGTTTCAATCAAACAAGTAAATATTCACTTTGTTTGCATAAAAATTTAAATGCATAGTGAATCATAACAAATATTCGTTTTTTAAAGAAAATGTTTTAATAAAACCATAACTAATATGCATTTAAAACAAAAATTTTAGTATAATTTACAGCTATTTCATAGAGGGCTGATTTCTCAAAAATTTCTCACCGTTTTCTTGCTCCAAGTCGGATCTTATAAGTATGGTTTCATTAAAAGAAAAAGAAATAATTACAAAAGGAAGAAAATTGTGATTGTATAATTGCGATCTCTGGTTATACCCATTGGTTTAATGTTTATCTTTCTTCCTTATTAGACTTTCATAAACAAAAATTGTCATTGGTAGCAAAAACTGCCCTCTTATCGTTGTTCTTAGGTTTTCAATTGCAGTCAATATACATTTCCTACGAAGTCACAGAATTTTTTTCCTTCTTTCAGTATTCATATTTATTTTATATAAAATCACCGCCAAAATTGTAATTATAAATAAGTAAATTGCAAAATAATTGAAATTACATTATATAAAAACATTAAAAAAATTCGCTGGGGAAATTAAAAGAAAAAACTCAGAGCTGAAAGCAATCAATTTCTAGAAATTCTAAAATTATCATCTGCTTTTTTTAATTTTTTTATTTGGTCTTGCTGTGTCGATTTTTTATTAATGCTTATGTCTGATTTTTAATNCAATATAGGCCCTATATAAAATTGTTCTATTCGCCCGATATTTTACAGAAATTTTACAACCAATATAGGCCCTATATAAAATTGTTCTATTCGCCCGATATTTTACAGAAATTTTACAACCAATATAGGCCCTATATAAAATTGTTCTATTCGCCCGATATTTTACAGAAATTTTACAACCAATATAGGCCCTATATAAAATTGTTCTATTCGCCCGATATTTTACAGAAATTTTACAACCAATATAGGCCCTATATAAAATTGTTCTATTCGCCCGATATTTTACAGAAATTTTACAACCAATATAGGCCCTATATAAAATTGTTCTATTCGCCCGATATTTTACAGAAATTTTACAACCAATATAGGCCCTATATAAAATTGTTCTATTCGCCCGATATTTTACAGAAATTTTACAACCAATATAGGCCCTATATAAAATTGTTCTATTCGCCCGATATTTTACAGAAATTTTACAACCAATATAGGCCCTATATAAAATTGTTCTATTCGCCCGATATTTTACAGAAATTTTACAACCAATATAGGCCCTATATAAAATTGTTCTATTCGCCCGATATTTTACAGAAATTTTACAACCAATATAGGCCCTATATAAAATTGTTCTATTCGCCCGATATTTTACAGAAATTTTACAACCAATATAGGCCCTATATAAAATTGTTCTATTCGCCCGATATTTTACAGAAATTTTACAACCAATATAGGCCCTATATAAAATTGTTCTATTCGCCCGATATTTTACAGAAATTTTACAACCAATATAGGCCCTATATAAAATTGTTCTATTCGCCCGATATTTTACAGAAATTTTACAACCAATATAGGCCCTATATAAAATTGTTCTATTCGCCCGATATTTTACAGAAATTTTACAACCAATATAGGCCCTATATAAAATTGTTCTATTCGCCCGATATTTTACAGAAATTTTACAACCAATATAGGCCCTATATAAAATTGTTCTATTCGCCCGATATTTTACAGAAATTTTACAACCAATATAGGCCCTATATAAAATTGTTCTATTCGCCCGATATTTTACAGAAATTTTACAACCAATATAGGCCCTATATAAAATTGTTCTATTCGCCCGATATTTTACAGAAATTTTACAACCAATATAGGCCCTATATAAAATTGTTCTATTCGCCCGATATTTTACAGAAATTTTACAACCAATATAGGCCCTATATAAAATTGTTCTATTCGCCCGATATTTTACAGAAATTTTACAACCAATATAGGCCCTATATAAAATTGTTCTATTCGCCCGATATTTTACAGAAATTTTACAACCAATATAGGCCCTATATAAAATTGTTCTATTCGCCCGATATTTTACAGAAATTTTACAACCAATATAGGCCCTATATAAAATTGTTCTATTCGCCCGATATTTTACAGAAATTTTACAACCAATATAGGCCCTATATAAAATTGTTCTATTCGCCCGATATTTTACAGAAATTTTACAACCAATATAGGCCCTATATAAAATTGTTCTATTCGCCCGATATTTTACAGAAATTTTACAACCAATATAGGCCCTATATAAAATTGTTCTATTCGCCCGATATTTTACAGAAATTTTACAACCAATATAGGCCCTATATAAAATTGTTCTATTCGCCCGATATTTTACAGAAATTTTACAACCAATATAGGCCCTATATAAAATTGTTCTATTCGCCCGATATTTTACAGAAATTTTACAACCAATATAGGCCCTATATAAAATTGTTCTATTCGCCCGATATTTTACAGAAATTTTACAACCAATATAGGCCCTATATAAAATTGTTCTATTCGCCCGATATTTTACAGAAATTTTACAACCAATATAGGCCCTATATAAAATTGTTCTATTCGCCCGATATTTTACAGAAATTTTACAACCAATATAGGCCCTATATAAAATTGTTCTATTCGCCCGATATTTTACAGAAATTTTACAACCAATATAGGCCCTATATAAAATTGTTCTATTCGCCCGATATTTTACAGAAATTTTACAACCAATATAGGCCCTATATAAAATTGTTCTATTCGCCCGATATTTTACAGAAATTTTACAACCAATATAGGCCCTATATAAAATTGTTCTATTCACCCGATATTTTACAGAAATTTTACAACCAATATAGGCCCTATATAAAAATGTTCTATTCGCCCGATATTTTACAGAAATTTTACAACCAATATAGGCCCTATATAAAATTGTTCTATTCGCCCGATATTTTACAGAAATTTTACATTCAATATAGGCCCTATATAAAATTGTTCTATTCGCCCGATATTTTACAGAAATTTTACAACCAATATAGGCCCTATATAAAATTGTTCTATTCGCCCGATATTTCATATTCATTTTTAAGCCAATATAGGCTCTATAATGGCCCTACAAAGGGCAATATTTTCCCTATATAAGACCTATATTAAGAAATCTAGACATCCCAATATTGGTCCCTCGGTGCGTGTTCATGTAGGAGCCATTTTTAGCCAAACTAGATTCAAGATGAAATTGTTGTTAGGGCTCATTTAATTTTCGCAAATTATCTGGTGATGGATTCTGTTCGGCTTTCAAAACATGTAAAATGCAATTCCGTCCACCAATTAAAATTTGAGATGTCTGGTCATTTATAACTTTTTTTTTCCTAATAAAATTAAACAAATAAAATACGGCAATCAGCATTTACGAAAGATAGTTTAGTATTGTACTTTAGTCTGTCTTTAGATTTTGATTTTTAAAAAAATCTTTGTTTTAAAGTAATTTACATCCAAAAAATATTTTAATTGTCATCCACATAAAGTTTTTATTAGTTTCATGCGCGTGACACGGAGAAGTTTTAACTTAGGCTTGTAAAGACTGAAAAATTTAAAAAATAACAATGTGCTCGTCCGGAACTTCAAATTCTCTGCAAGACATGCATTGTTACTCACCTAAACAACAAATTAAAATTACTGATCTACATCACCAAGCTTCAGTATAAGCAAAACTTATTTAAACTGCTAGGGATCCAAATTCCGCAATATTTTGGGAAATATGCAACAACAATCAATTTTCTTAATTTTCAAATTTTGGTCAAATTTTCAATCTGATTTGGTCAAAATATAGGTTTGGATCAGCATGTGAACAAATGTTCTAAATAAAAAAAACCACAATATCATACAAGGACAACTACTATGCATATAAAATATGTATTCTTTGTAACATTTTAAATGTGGATGACTTGAATACTAACTTGAATCTTTATAATCGTGACCAACATGAACAAAAATTTACTGTTTGTATAATAAACTTATAATCAGCTTTTTTTTATTTTATAACCGTCGTTGAATAGCCGACCCAATTTTTGGGTTTACGACTACTTATGTTCAACTCCGTAGCCTTGTCATTTTGAACCCAATCCAGAAGACAAGAAAACTTCTGGATCAAGCATTGGGTGAAATTTGCCTTCTTGGAAGACTTTTGATGGAAGTAGGCAGCACTTGCGTTGCACGGAGAGGAAGACCACGAGAACCTCCCATGGATAGCCTAACGGCTAAGAGACTCTAACCCATGATCCGTCTACCACTGAGGATAATTCACGTCAACACTGTGGTTGGCGCAAGCCGGATGCCGATTCGTATCGACCAGCCATTGCTGGAATTTGAATCCTGTTGGCCTCATTGGAAGGCCTCTGAGCCATTGGGGCTCTATAATCAGCTTATAGCATTTTTTCTGATTTTAAATTTTTTAATTTGCTAGAAAATTTAAACGTAGCACACATAATGGCACTCGCTTCTCCTGCACTATTCCCTGCACTACTTTTTTCTTTTCGATGCTTCTTTGAGCCTTTTATTTTGATGCTTTTTTCCGTTTTTTTTTTTTTTTTTTTTTTGGGTGGGGGGATCTCTTACCCAGTACTCTTGTTTCCGTGATTCAATATTAGAAAGACGACCACTTCTCCAATTAAAAATTTTTAACTTCTAAAATTTCTTCTTCTTTTTAAACTTCTGAAAAATCCTTAAGTCACGTCAGTTCCTTATTTCTATTTTTAGAACTTACTTTTCGAAGTTTTCTGTACGGAACTTTGGATTGATTTGAACCAGAATATCATTTAGAGACATAATTGATCAAAATTGTTGTTCTTAAATTTGAATACACGATACCATGGTTCAACTTGAGCTGAAATACGTATCAATTTAACACTGTGCCACTTAAATGGCAGCCAATTTTTAAGGTATCAAGGTTCAATAAGCCGAGATCATGGTTCAGTTCAGAAACAATTTTTAGGAGAGTGTATCACCTTGCAACTGTATCAAGAATTTTTACATTTTGCATAGAGTTCTGGATCTCTAAAGAGGACAATTTTGTCCATATCGCCGTTTTTATAATGTTAATTCTGGAAAATAGTTACGAAATTGATCGTTATTTTTCCAGTAATCAACCTTATTGAATGCCCGTGAATCAGTTTTTGTGATGCATTATAACGAAAGAGCATTACAGTATTGCGTTTCCTGTGTGAATATTGACCGTTACCTCTTTATTTGGTCAGAGGGTGAAAGGAAAGTGGACAATCGGGGAAATAAAGGGGTAATACTGGACGCAAACACATTCAAAATTCAAGATAGGATCACAAGCCCCTGCAATAAACAGATGGCGTCAGCCTCCTAGGGATGAAAGGGTTAGAGAACTGAGAGATTTTGCCTCCCCCATCCGCCCCCCAAAACGTCCATCACGTCACGTGAACACATCCGGCTCCTTCTTCCTTTCTTTTTTTGCCTCATTTTGGGACAGGAGTGGACAGTTTTTTTTTTGTCAGTCTTTGCCCCATACAGTGTTGTTAAGGGTTGTCAACAGTAACAAAATAACAACGAAAGCCCAGGTGATAGTGAGAAAAAATATTGGACAGGAAAAAGAGTTGAAAGTGTTGGGTATGAAATAAATAAAAAAAAATGTTTTTGGTGGGAGTGGGCGATGTAGGAAAAAATATTGCCAAGAGTGTAAGACGGGATAATGATGACTATGGTTAAAAGGGTCGTACCAGGAAATGGTCCTCGTAGGACCAGACATTTTTGAACCCCATGGTGACACTAAACCTATAGACATTTAATTGAGTATCTTCATCGGTTTAAATAAAATAAAAAATCAAAAAATTAAGAAGAAGAAGAAAAAAAAATTTTAAACTCTAAACCAGTGATTCTCAACTGTTTTTTTTTTTTTTTTTTTTTCGGCACACTTTTAACGATTAAGAAATTTGACGGCACACAATGAAAAAAATTAGATTAAAAGTTGTTTAATTACCTATTTTACACTGTGTTAAATAGTTTGTGATAATAATTTTGAATGTGAAATAAAATAATATGTACTACAAAAGCACGTTTATTAAGGGATTAATTAATTCTTTCGACCAATTTTTTATTAGTTAGTAACAGTTATTTATTTTTTTG
>NC_092211.1:11147251-11185541 GCF_043381705.1 Parasteatoda tepidariorum
TTCTGAATATACTAAAAACAAAAATATATATATATATATACACACACCACCACCACTGCTCTAAAGATACCATAACCGGTCAAATTACCGTTTAAGAACTTTTGCATCGAAAATGCGATTATCATCTTTATCGTTTTTGCACATTTGACTTTATCTAACAATTATATACAGTTAATATTCTACTATTATTCTTTTGTTGCATATTGTTTGTTTTGAATAATACTTGTCGAATACCTAATTCTACCACTACCGGTCATTTGACCGACTATGGTAGAAATTGGTATATATTAAGAGTTGGTATGTTTGACGTTAAAAATCGTCACTTGCTTTATTTATTGAACACAATCTGATGTAACGTCCATTTCGATATAATCTGTCAAATGACCATCATAATGGTGCACTAAAATTTAGTAATCAGATCACATTATTAGTTTAACATCTAAATATCTGTTTTTCGTAAGGGGGAAAATGGAAATAATCAATTAAGCGGTATTAATGATTGAAGTCGTGCACAAAACTTAAAGGCATTTATCGACACTATTAAAAAATTTAAAATAATAGCAATTTTTTTTAAAATTTCTTATTATTTCCTATACTTTCCGGTGCCTTTGCATAATTAAATTCATAAGAACACGCAGGGCCGGGATAGCCTGGTCGGTAGGGCACTGGGCCCATGTCCGAGAGTTCATGGGTTCGAACCCCGCTGGCCGAAGACTCCCAGTGTAGTAAAGTGACGGATGCACGTTAAATCTGTCGAGTCGCGAAAGTCCTCCATGTTCCCATAACAAATCAAAACCTCTGGGGGTACTGGATTGGAGATCGATCGTTCTCTGATTCAGGTCAAAATTACGATCTGTGGATGAATGAATGGATATATGAATGGATCAGCCCTATAAACGGGAGCGACGTATGATGTGGCAGAAGTCGAATTCTTGTCCATAGATGGCGCCACTGAAAAAACAAGAAACGCACATCCTGCCTTAAATTTGCTCGGTTTCACCAAGCAGGCTTGTCCGTGTGGCAAGTGGCATTAGAAACAACAACAACATAGGAACACGCCGTAGTTTATTCCGTCAAAATATACACATTCAGTATCATTTAGCATGACTAGCTGCTTGTTTATGATACACCAAATTCAGGACAATCAAATAATCCTGTGCTTATCTTTTCCGGGAGAACTATAAAAATATTACTATAGTATATTTAATGCAAATCATCAGTATATTTGGTACCTATTAATAACACATATTACCAAAATACTCGTAGTACCTATTATTAAAATTAAGCATCATTTTCGTCAATAATAGCGTGTGGTTTTTCTACGATACATGAAAACTTTTTCTCTACTAATTTTGATTTTTTGAAATAACTCTTTCTTAATTCTATTATTCTAACTCTTGAACTCTTAATTCTATTATTCTAAGATAATGGAGTCATACTATGAATTCAAGAAGAATTTCTAAGCTTGAACTCTATGAACATTATCGTAAACTAACATTATTAATTTGTAGCAAATTTGTAGTGATTTTAACCTTGACTAACTTTATGAATTCTACAACAAATTTGTAGCAAATTCAAGTTAGGAACAAAAGTAAAGCCACTCAATGAATTTATAATAAACTCACATCATGAATTTATATTTTAAATAATAATTATTTGACTTTTTGATGGAACTAACCAGCATTTGCGTTACGTGGACGGAAAAACCACGGAAACCTCTCACGGTAAGACTGACGGTAAGGGGACACTAACCCATGTTGAGATTCGAACCCGGTTCACTTCACTGGATGGCGAACGCTCTATCCATTGAGCCACCAAGGCTCAACCTTTGATACAATAAATGACGTAACATGCATCCCAAGTACAGTCACAGGTCAAATTATTCGACGCAGGTTCTATATAAAATCTTAATGATCCGATGATACTATACAGCATTATTGTTTTTACGCGGCTGAAACCGGTTTACACTTGCTTAAGTTCGTATATCAATTGGTTAACATCGTAATGCAATACATTAAAAACAATACAAATGGGAAGTAAATAAAAAATGTAAATATCCTATATTTATATAATATATCGTCTAATTTATATTATATATCGTCCAATTTATCCAATCGTCGAATTTATATTATTTATCGTCTAATTTAACTAATTGGTACACGAACGTAAACAAGTGCAAACCGGTTTCAGTCACGTAAAAATAATAAAACCATAAAGTATCACCTGATAATTAAAATTTTAAAAGAATCTTATAGTGGGTTGAATAATTTAACCAGGGAGTGTGCATTTGTACTTGAATGTATGTATAAACTGCATTGTAAACTTGTGTATGTATGTGGAGTTGTAACTTGGCTTATAAATCAAAACTCCCTACTCTTTTCATTTGTTGGCATAATTAATGAGGTATCATACATTCCTTTTTACACTTCTAATAACTTGGTTGCATATGCTGAGTTATAACTTACCGTGTAAGTTATAACACCCTATCCTTTGTATGTTTTTAAAATATGCTTGAAAGAAATTGTAAAATTAGCGGTGCATAAAAATAAAAATAAAATAGTTTAACGAAATTCTTGTTCGTATGACTAATATGTTGATGTTTCGGAGGAAAAATAAGGGGTGCTCCTCGTTAGGCACATTCCAGTTTAATGCCCTTTAACATCTAGGCGCCGACACCCCCTACCCTCATGTGAGGGAGGAGAGAGGGGGGCAAACGACAATTTTATGACAAATGATCCTCAGTTTTGAAAGATACTAGTACATAGCTTCGAGCATCATTTCAAGATTGAATTATATTCGTAAATTCTAAGAAAAAAATTTTTAAAAAAAGAAAGAAAAAAAGTTTAGGTACTAAAGAAATCAGAATCTTTTTTACTTAAATTATGTAATTTGCTCCGTGATTTTCACGTAAATAAGAATGCGTGATTTTTCTGTGTTATATGGAGATAATTTAATTTGAAAGTCAGAAAGGCGAATAAATTTTTTACAACCTTAATTTTTTATTAATATTAATTCTTTGCTTTTTTTTATAATTCTTCTGAAAAAAACTATGCAAACCAAAAAATGTAAACAAAAAAAAAAAATTTTTTTTTCTTTCGATACAGAAAATTAAAAAACCTTTAAATTTCCTTTAACTCAGAACAAAGCTATTATTTAAAACCTTCATAAACCATCTTACCGTAAATAATTATCTGCTCTTTAGAAGTGAGTAAGGAACGGACGGTGATATTAATATCAGTCATGAAATATTTTTAATATTTGAATTTTTAATATTTTTATGAGTTTCAACAATACAGCGATGGACGTACCTTTTCATCTATTAAAAAAAAATAAGATCAAAAACGCTTTTCTTTTTTGCGGAAAAGTTCTTTTCCTCATATTAACAGTTTGAATGATTTTCACAAACGACACAGAGGGCGCTAGCTTAAAAAGGCAATGAGTTAGTATAAATAAGAATACAAACATTCATTTTGAAAATTTTTAGCAAATGAAGGTAATTTATTTCAACATTTTCGAAATTATAAGGACTATTTTATTTTATAACCGCCGTTGAACACAAATTTAAGTTTACGACTACCAAAGTTCAACTACGTAACCTAATTTTACACCCTATCTAGAAATTTTATACCCTATCTAGATTTTTTTTAGAAATCGGAGGATTTAGTAAACCCGAGAGATTTAACGTGCACAGTAACCATTTAAAGCATGGGAAGTCTTTGGCCAGCGGGGATCGCACCCACGGCCTCTTGGACATGGGCCCAGTCAACACCTCCTAGAAGTATGAAGGCTTCAGCACGGATCAATTTAGTAGTCCGATGTGACGAAGTTTACTGCGCAGTTGATGAAAAATAAGAAAGATGTCATTACGTTCGGGGTACTAAGCTGCGCAGTGGTTGAAAATACGACATATGTCATTACGTTTAGACTACTAAAGGATATTTATGGTAACCCGTGCAGAGGCCTACTCTTTTCTAGGAGGTGTTGGCCCAGTGCCCAGTGTTGCCAGCTGCAGATAACCGTTCACCCCTAGATAGCGTTGTAAAATATCCTAAAAATTTTAAAAGAGCCCCAAAATTTTTAACTTAATGTATAAGTATTAAAAAATAGTACAAAAGTTAAATAATGTACAGAAAACGTTGCTTTGATACTTTTTAATATTTTATTATCAACAAATTAAATTTTTTTACATTTTAATTGTTACATTATCTTTATATTCTATTAAAATATTTAAGATATTTTTTTCAATACCCTTTGACTCGCACGATCTTATCAACGATCTTCTTAATATTTTAATTCTAACATTATGCTTAAATTTCTGATTAAATATCCAACTTATTTTCGTCAATACTTTCTGATTTGTATATGTTTTCGCTGTTAAACATTTTTAACATAGAAGAAGTAGGATTTGACAACCATTAGAAAGTTAATATCGAGCGTGCAAAACAGCATCAGCTGTAGTTAGATACATTTTATTTCTCAATTTGTCTTTAACAATATTTAAAATGGAGAAACGTTCCTGTACTTGTACGTACTTCTTTTTTTCTTTATCCTTCGGCATTATTTTTAAACCATGCACATAAAAATTTTAAATAATTTGAATTCAAATTTACCAAACGTACAGGTTGATCGAGCTACGCAATAACTTACTACATTCAACAAAGGGGTTAAGTTCTAAAATTAAATCTTTATCTTTTTGTTTCGGTTTAACATATTGATTTTCATAATACCATCTCACACATTCAGTTATAAAATTTGATATTAGAACGTAACCAAAATGAAACTAGTAAAATTCTGTAATCCTAAAACAAACCCCTAAAAACAAATTCCTCTAAAATATCCCCCTAAATTTAGGGGGAAAACCCCTAATCTGGCAAAACTGTCAGTGCCCTTCCAACCAGGCTATCCCGGCTCTTGCTTTCTAATATTGTATTCATTTAGCCAAATCAAAGCATTTCAATACAATACAATAATGTGAGGAGCACCAAAAAAATTAAAACTAAAAATGAACTATTTAAGCAAAAAATGCAAATTAAAACAATCAGGCAAAAATAGAAAATGCTAATTAAGAAAATACAAAATAAAACATAAAAAGTAACTTACAAAGTTGGTTTCGAATGTGCTTACACGCAATGGTAACTCCTGGATTAGTACCCTCAGAAGTATAGATTTGTTTTGAGATCTTGGAGGACTTTGTGACTCCCAGCGATTTAACGTGCACCAGTAACCATTTAAAACACAGGGATATGTTATGATTCATCCTCCCAGTACATGTAATGAGCATTTTATTTTTTTATTTAACATGCCATCTTATTTTTTTATTCCTTTTTTCTATTATTCCATTATGCTTTCTTTGCTAGATTTCACACACAGAAAACACCTCATGCATGCTGGAAAATCCATAATATTACTAAAGAAGTCGAAAAAAGAGCAGATAAACTGATTTTCCTGGATTTTTCCTGTTTTTTTCCCATTTTCCCAATAAAAAAATTATTTCCTACATCCAGAATATCGAAAAACACATTAAAAAATAATAGAATTTAAAATAAACAAAAGAAAATAAAGAAAATTGTTGGAAACTTTGTCCGTCCCTGGGATTCGAACCCAGGTTCCCTCCCTCCAGCTGCGAACTTGCAAGTCTCGTGGCCTACCATCCAGTCCACGGTGATACGTGAAGCCTACCACAGTTTCGTTTCAAAAGCTCGCTCCTCTCATCTTCGCAATATACATTTAGGGGCCCACTGAGACCCCCCTAATTGGCCAATAAAAATTTTCTTCAGCAGCCATGTTTGGACCATAGTTACTTAGGGTCGAAGTTTGAAAATTATACCTAGATATAAAAGGGAGCTAGGGGGTCTCGAAATTTGGACCTTACTCGCGCCATTTTATTTTTTTGTTCTTTTTTTTTTATTATTCCATTACGCTTTCTTTGCTGGATTTCACACACAGAAAACACCCCATGCATGCTAGAATATCCAAGATGTTCCAGTTTTTTCCCATTTTCCCAATAAAAAAATTATTTCCTACATGCAGGACCCTCCAGAATATCGAAAAACACATTAAAAAAATAATAGAATTTAAAATAAACAAAAAAAAAACGAAAATTTTTGGAAAATTCAAATAACTTTTTAAAACTGGAAAATTAGTTTATTTAAATTATACTATTTTTTTAAACTCGTTTTACGATATTTTCGCGACAGTTTAGAATAGGAAAGTTGTTCTATGTATAAAATCAATTGTCTTACTTTGTAGAAGAACGCAAAATGGAATAAAAAAATAAAATAAAATAAAATGGCGGGAAAAAGGCTCAAATTTCAAGAACGACTAACCCCCTTGAATATTAAGCTATAATTTTCAAACTCGGATAGAAAGTAGGCCTCTATGAACCGAACCACCCTACCTAAGTAAATTTTTATAGATAGATTAGAGAGGTCGCAGTGGCCACTTACCTCTTTTATTTAGCTAACCAGGAGAGGGAAATTAAAGCTATGTAGTAGCACGATCCTCGTATAAATGTGGTCCAACGGTTAAGACCATGTGCTTGTGACTTCCGATTGGAGCGAGGGGGGACGGGTTCGAATCTCGTCTGTGGTCAATTTTTGAAATTATTTTTTTTGTTGTTTATTTTACATTATATTATTTTTTTATGTGTTTTTCGTTATTCTGGAGGGTCCTGCATGTAGGAAATAATTTTTTTTTATTGGGAAAATGGGAAAAACTTGAAAAATCCAGGAAAATCTGTTTATTTGCATTTTTAAGACTTCTTTTGCAACATTTTGGAAATTCTAGCATGCATGAATGTTTTCTGTTTGTGAAATCCAGCAAAGAAAGCGTAATGGAATAATAAAATAAAAGGAATAAAAAAATAAATGGTTTGAGAAAGGTTCAAATTTCAAGAACCCCTAGCTCCCTTTAATATCAAGATATAATTTTCAAACTCGGACCCTAAGTAGGGGTCTATGGTCCAAATAAGGCTGCGGAAGAGAATTTTTATAGGCCAATTAGGGGGGTCACAGTGTTCCCCTAAAAGTATATTGCGAAGATGAGAGGAGAGAGCTTTTGAAGCGAAACTGTGGTAGGCTTCACGTATCACCGTGGAATGAAAGGTAGGCTACCAGACAAGCAAGTTCGCTGCTGGAGGGAGGGGTCCTAGGTTCGAATCCCAGGGACGGAGAAATTTTCAAAAAATTTTCTTTTTTTTTTGTTTATTTTAAATTATATTATTTTTTTTATGTGTTTTTCGATATTTTGGAGGGTCCTGCATGTAGGAAATAATTCTTTTTATTGGGAAAATGGGAAAAATCCAGGAAAATCAGTTTATTTGCTCTTTTTCGACTTCTTTTGTAACATTTTGGAAATTCTAGCATGCATGAATGTTTTCTGTTTGTGAAATCCAGCAAAGAAAGCGTAATGGAATAATAAAAAAGAAGAATAAAAAAATAAAATGGCTCGAGAAAGGTTCAAATTTCAAAACCCCCCTAGCTCCCTTTAATATCAAGTTATAATTTTCAAACTCGGACCCTAAGTAGGGGTCTATGGTCCAAACAAGGTTGCCGAAGAGAATTTTCATAGGCCAATTAGGGGGTTGACAGTGGGCCCCTAAAGGTATACTGCGAAGATGAGAGGGGAGAGCTTTTGAAGCGAAACTGTGGTAGGCTTCACGTATCACCGCGGACTGGAGGGTAGGCCACCAGACAAGCGAGTTCGCTGCAGGAGGGAGGGGTCCTGGGTTCGAATCCCAGGGACATACNTAACTTACTACATTCAACAAAGGGGTTAAGTTCTAAAATTAAATCTTTATCTTTTTGTTTCGGTTTAACATATTGATTTTCATAATACCATCTCACACATTCAGTTATAAAATTTGATATTAGAACGTAACCAAAATGAAACTAGTAAAATTCTGTAATCCTAAAACAAACCCCTAAAAACAAATTCCTCTAAAATATCCCCCTAAATTTAGGGGGAAAACCCCTAATCTGGCAAAACTGTCAGTGCCCTTCCAACCAGGCTATCCCGGCTCTTGCTTTCTAATATTGTATTCATTTAGCCAAATCAAAGCATTTCAATACAATACAATAATGTGAGGAGCACCAAAAAAATTAAAACTAAAAATGAACTATTTAAGCAAAAAATGCAAATTAAAACAATCAGGCAAAAATAGAAAATGCTAATTAAGAAAATACAAAATAAAACATAAAAAGTAACTTACAAAGTTGGTTTCGAATGTGCTTACACGCAATGGTAACTCCTGGATTAGTACCCTCAGAAGTATAGATTTGTTTTGAGATCTTGGAGGACTTTGTGACTCCCAGCGATTTAACGTGCACCAGTAACCATTTAAAACACAGGGATATGTTATGATTCATCCTCCCAGTACATGTAATGAGCATTTTATTTTTTTATTTAACATGCCATTTTATTTTTTTATTCTTTTTTTTTATTATTCCATTATGCTTTCTTTGCTAGATTTCACACACAGAAAACACCTCATGCATGCTAGAAAATCCAAAATGTTACAAAAGAAGTAAAAAAAGAGCAAATAAACTGATTTTCCTGGATTTTTCCAGTTTTTTTCTCATTTTCCCAATAAAAAAAATTATTTTCTACATGCAGGAACCTCCAGAATATCGAAAAACACATTAAAAAATAATAGAATTTAAAATAAACAAAAAAAAAGAAAGGAAATTTTTGGAAACTTTGTCCGTCCCTGGGATTCGAACCCAGGTTCCCTCCCTCCAGCTGCGTACTTGCAAGTCTCGTGGCCTACCATCCAGTCCACGGTGATACGTGAAGCCTACCACAGTTTCGTTTCAAAAGCTCGCTCCTCTCATCTTCGCAACATACATTTAGGGGCCCACTGAGACCCCCCTAATTGGCCTATAAAAATTTTCTTCGGCAGCCATGTTTGGACCATAGACCCCCACTTAAGGTCGGAGTTTGAAAATTATACCTTGACATAAAAGGGAGCTAGGGGGTCTCGAAATTTGAACCTTACTCGCGCCATTTTATTTTTTTATTCTTTTCTTTTTATTATTCCATTACGCTTTCTTTGCTGGATTTCACACACAGAAAACACCCCATGCATGCTAGAATATCCAAGATGTTACAAAAGAAGTCGAAAAAAAGCAAATAAACTGATTTTCCTGGATTTTTTCTAGTTTCTTCCCATTCCCCCCCCCCCCAAAAAAAAAATATTTCCTACATGCAGGACCCTCCAGAATATCGAAAAACAAATTTAAAAAATAATATAATTTAAAATAAACAAAAAAAAACGAAAATTTTTTGAAAATTCAAATAACTCTTAAAAATTGGAAAAATCGTGGAAAATTAGATTACTTATATTATTTTTTTTAACTTGCTTTACAATCCTTTCACGATAGTTTAGCATACCAAAGGTGTTCTATGTATAAAATCAATTGTCTTACTTTGTAGAAGAACGCAAAATGGAATAAAAAAATAAAATAAAATAAAATGGCGGGGAAAAAGGCTCAAATTTCAAAAGCGCCTAACCCGCTTGAATATTAAGCTATAATTTTCAAACTCGGACCGAAAGTAGGCCTCTATGAACCGAACCACCCTACCTAAGTAAATTTTTATAGATAGATTAGGGAGGTCGCAGTGACCCCTTACCTCTTTTGTTTAGCTAACCAGGAGAGGGTAATTAAAGCTATGTAGTAGCACGATCCTCGTATAAATGTGGTTCAACGGCAAAGACCATGTGCTTGTGACTTACGATTGGATCGAGGGGGGACGGGTTCGAATCTCGTCTGTGGTCAATTTTTAAAATTATTTTTGTTGTTGTTTATTTTACATTATATTATTTTTTATGTATTTTTCGATATTCTGGAGGGTCCTGCATGTAGGAAATAATTTTTTTTATTGGGAAAATGGGAAAAAACTGGAAAAATCCTGGAAAATCAGTTTATTTGATCTTTTCCGACTTCTTTTGTAACATTTTGGATATTCTAAAGGTATACTGCGAAGATGAGAGGAGAGAGCTTTTGAAGCGAAACTGTGGTAGGCTTCACGTATCACCGTGGAATGGAAGGTAGGCTACCAGACAAGCAAGTTCGCTGCTGGCGGGAGGGGTCCTAGGTTCGAATCCCAGGGACGGGAAATTTTCTTTTTTTTCTGTTTATTTTAAATTATATTATTTTTTTACGTGTTTTTCGACATTCTGGAGGGTCCTGCATGTAGGAAATAATTTTTTTTTATTAGGAAAATGGGAAATATCCAGGAAAATCAGTTTATCTGCTCTTTTTCGACACCTTTTGTAACATTTTGGATATTCTAGCATGCATGGGGTGTTTTCTGTGTGTGAAATCCAGCAAAGAAAACGTAAAGGAATAATTAAAAAAAAGAATAATAAAATAAAATTTCTCGATAAGGTTCAAATTTTAAGACCCCCTAGCTCCCTTTTATATCAAGGTATAATTTTTAAACTCGGACCCTAAGTAGGGGTCTATGGTCCAAACAAGGCTGCCAAAGAGAATTTTTACAGGCCAATTAGGGGGGTCACAGTGAGCCCCTAAAGGTATATTGCGAAGATGAGAGGTGAGAGCTTTTGAAGCGAAACTGTGGTTAATAAATGCTGCGAATAATTATTTTCATGAAAAAGATTTTTATTTTTAATTCTCATCGGAAAATTTCAAAAATTTACGGTTGCATGGCTTATATTTTGTTTAAAAAAATGTGCCGTTAATGTGCATTTTTAATTATAACGATTTTAAAACAATAATAGTAAACTTATAAAATTCAAAGGGTTTTAGTTTTGAACTCGTTCTGTTAAATCAAATGTTTAAATGTAAATAAATGCTAATACAAGCATCTATACTTCAGTTATAATAGAAACAGACGCTTCAAACTAATAACTATGGTTGAATAAGCAAATATCCTTCCTTTGGTTTTAATTAACCCAAGTTCTGAAAACCGAAACTAAACAAAACCGAAACTAGTATATAATTGCTCGTAATCTGAATAATCTCTGGTTTTAAGACTTTAATAAACAAACAAATAAATTATGAGTAATGAATAGACATCTTTAAGCAATATACAAAATAATATACTGGTTTACGGATATGAAAACTTTTTAGAATTTAAATTAAATTGCTTTTTAATGATCAACACTGATTACGTGCAATGTTAAGGTACGGCGAGGATGTCAGAAAATAATCCCTAGGACGACGCGAACGCCACTTTTTGAGCGTAAAACTGGTTTGTCAAAAGCGTGTCACTGGCAATACTGACCCGAAGTAGTGCAGCTTCCCCTACTTCTCTGAAATGTGACTAGTTCTAAGCACAATCACTAGAGGACGCCGCATTATGATTATAAAATTTTCTTTCAGAGCTGTAAGCTAATCTTATTAATACCAGTAATATCAACTTCTACGCAATGAAATTTTAAACCAAAACTATCCATTCTAATTGAGTAAATAACCATCTATCGAATATGATGAAGAACCTCAGAGCTCAAATAAATCTTGCTAGGCTAAAGTAAGCCTTACCTATTGAACGCAGTGAAAACGTATTGAACGTACGAACGTATTGAAAACGAAAGCAGAGAGCACGCCGCACTTTACTATACTCATACTCTAATTGAGTATGAAAAACTATCGTCTCAAAAAATGGATGCATTTTATCACTGCCTAATAGCAGCTCTTAACGAATGTCAAAAGACTGGCGTGGCTTTAACAAAAGATATAGGCAAAGTGGATTGCAATATCGATATGAACTTTGATCTACCGGTCAATCGAATTACTTTTTTGTATAAGTTCGGTACTTTTAACATACATTTTTTCAAAAAGTGTTTTCTAGATTTTGCATTAAATTGCTCAGAAGTTTCAATAGATCTTGAGCGAATTCTTTCATCTAAATTAGTTTGTTCTCTGAACAATGGACCCGGGACTGATATCATTGGTTTACAGTTTGCATTTAAGGAAATTGGAAAAACTTTCAGTCCCAAGACCATCTTTAAAATTATTAATAAATACGGAGCATGGAGGAATACAATGAATTCCTTGATAGAATCTAAAGGAAATGTAATTCCTATTGTAGGCAATTTTAAGCTATTGCAATGCAACATTATTGAGTTTTTGTCTTCAAAAGCAGAAAACTGTTTGAAATCTGCTGATGTTGTCCTCATGGATCATGCCTTTTCTTCTCCTAATGCTCAAAGAGTAAACATTTTGGAGGTTCTAAAAGTAAGCAATGAAGTGTAATATTTAAGGACTATAAGGCAAAAGTGTAATAAAGGGTTTCTTTCTTTACTCTTAACAATAAGTTCCTAAAAATTCAGCTAAATTTATGAATAATTATTTGCTGATTTGTTCTTATTTCAAGTCTATTGGTTTTCTAAGGTAAATGGTAAGAGGGGATTTCTGTGTTGTGATCTGGGGCAAAATTATAGCCAAATCTGGGCAACTTCCCGGCAGTAGCCCACGAGAAGCTAAAAGAAACATCAAAGAAAGGGACCAACTTGAAATGTATAGCTCATATTCACCTCCCAGACAATCATGTACATTTTTGTATTAAAAAAAAATGCAAGTTTAAAATCTATTTGGCACCTTGGAGATAGTTGGTGCAACAGATCCCACTACAAAAATATCCCCGGTAAAATTGTTTCTAACAAATGATCCGATCAATTTAATTTTTTAAATCTGTTTTTTGTCTTCAATTTTAAATTTCTGTTGTAGTAATGACACAAATCATGAAGGTAGGTAAACATGGTTTTGAGGCACAATGAAAACTTTTGAGCATGATTGATATAAAAATAAATATATTTAAACTCTAATACCATTTATGCACTAAAAATATACTAATTATATACATTACATTTATTAATTTCAAATTAAAAATGCTTTTCTCACTTATATTTACATATAGCTCATTAAGAATTGACTAATAATAGCAGTAGTTTTTTTTAGAACAGTAGTTTTAAGAAAAATGTTCTTTGTATTTTGAAATTTGCAATTCTGCTAAAAAGATACCAAAAAGAACAGGTGGGAAAATTTCCGTTATGATCTCATATAGGAGTAAAGTATTATTTATACAATACTGCATAATCTCATATGTATGTACTTGAGGCTGTGATAATAAATCACTGATATCAAATCGCATTAATAATTTTTTTTTATAAAGGTTAATAAATTAAGCAAGATTTTTTTCTCTTCTAGAACTTAAATGTAGATAAGAATGATAAAATTATAATATTTTATAGCTCTTTTCATATTTTAATGTGCTCATCATATTTGAATGTGCAGCAGTATGTAAAATAATTTACTGTTTCACTATCAGTAAATATATTTATTTCAATTAAACCCATTTAATTTTATACGTATTTTTTTTTTCAATATAAGTAATTTTAAATCTTATTAAATATGTAGTTAATATATATGCTTGCAATTAAAGACTTGTTCTGCCAAGAATAATTTAATTTAAAAATGCTTTCTGAGCTAAATTAATTTACTTTTTATTTGACAAATCAATTGTCTGTCTTTACAATTCATTAAGGATTTGAGTTTGATAGGAAAAAGTAAATGACTCTATTTATTTAGTAATTAATTTGCCTCATTTAAATAGCAATATTAACCTTTTTTTATTAGTGGCATTAAAAAGTTAAGTTGCAGTATTGTTGTTAAATAATATCAGGTATTTATTTATTTTATCAGAGTTTTGATCGTGAAATGAGAAAAGAATTTTTAAAGAAATATCTGATTGAAATTTTTAAAAAAGATCCAATGCTTATGTAGATATATTTTTAAATAAAACACAATTTTGATCAACTCTGATAAAATGCCTCAATGTTTCGCCCAGAGCCGCTTAAGCCCTAAACACACCCCTGTTAAGACTTTTAAATTTTGGAATGGACATAATTGTAGATTTTTATTTGCAATTATGAATTTACTGTAAGTATAATTATATGTATTATAGAATTACTAATAGTTATCCCAGTAGCAGGAAACACCCCCTCCCCTCTTAGCATAGCTAAAAGCAATGCAGATTTTCATAGCATCTGCAGATAATTTTTCTGATCCAATTTATTTTAAAAATTATCTTAGCATCTGCAAATTTTTCATCTTAATTAAAAATGAAAAGAAAAACAAAGCTACAAAATTAGACAGTGGAGGAACAGAGAAATCAATTTTAAACCCCGAACTTACTCAATTACTATTTGTTTTAGTTCCTTAACAAAAATTGTTTTATAATCTGCAGCAGGGTAGGCAAGATTTTGCCNTAATTAAAAATGAACAGAAAAACAAAGCTACAAAATTAGACAGTGGAGGAACAGAGAAATCAATTTTAAACCCCGAACTTACTCAATTACTATTTGTTTTAGTTCCTTAACGAAAATTGTTTTATAATCTGCAGATATATAAGTTAAAAAAAAATTTTTTTTTTTTTTCAAAAATTTCAAATAAGACTCTTTAATTAAATGGAATTTTGAAAAAATAATGAACCTATTTTATCGTTATTATGCTGCAAATATGCTTTATATTGCATTTTTATTATGTTCCAGGAAAAATTTGAAAAACAAATTCTTAATTTTTGTAAACTCTAGTTGCTTGTTTAAAGACTTTACTGAGACATTCTCCATTTTTTAAATCTCAATTATTCCATTTAATTAAAAGTGTGCATAAGATGTTACTAAAAATTTGTTATTTTCACTAGCAATTTTTTTGTCAACAATTTTATGTCTTATATGTGCACATTTTACAGTACATATTTTCCTGATTTTTTTAATTTTTTTTTGAATAATCGTCTCAATCTGTCCGGGTTAGGGTCTCAGACAACTTTGAATTTCTGGAGATTGTTTTGCAGATTGACTTCGTAAATCTTGCTACTGGGGTTATCATAGCATTATTTTTGGAAATTTTTTTTACTACATATTATGTAATAATTTCTTTTTGTTGAAGCTTTTTAATGCTTTGATTTTCTTGCAGATCATTTTACGAATTCTTAAACCAGGAGCTTATGTACTTTTTATTGACACTAATAACAAGGTCTTTTATTTTGAGTTACTTAACTCATTTGGAACGTACATTTATGGACCTAAATTAGTTCAAGTTGATGATTTGCCTTATAATGAAATAATTGCACAACAGATTGGGGAAAAGCCCGTGCTTTCTGGTAAAGCTTATTATGGAATTTGGCAAAAGAATACACCACAGAACATGATGGCAGATGGCGTGTCTGATTTCGTGAATGTAATACAAGCAATGGGTGAAAAAGAAAAGGGTACATCATTAGAGAATATGTCTGCTAAATCTAGTCCCGTAATAGTACAACCAGAAAATAAAACAAGTGACCATCCATCATTAGTGAATGTAATGCCAGTTGTACGAAATTTAGGAGAAAGTGTTAGTTTTAAAAGTGCTACTGCATCACAGCGGGATACACCACTAGTGAATTTGATACCAGCAATGCAAAACTTGTCTGCATCAGGCATATTGATGAGACCAGGTTATGAATCTGAAAGAAAAAGTGCTATTTGTAGTTTTGCTTCTGAAACTAACTGTACTGTCAGTCAATATGGGGATATAATTACTGAACAGAACAAAGCTGACACCGAAACCGACTGTACTGAAGACTTGAAAACCTTATTATTTTCTTTAAATTGTTTAGTCTCGAAATTGGAGAATTTTCTAAGTTCGGAAATTAATTCTAAGAATCCCAATTCCATAAAATGTAGTATACATAAGCCTACTTGTAGATGTTGCAATCAATGCTTTAATTGTTATCATTGCTGCATCAATAAAAAACCATGCTTCCAATGCTGTGGACATGGTCTCAATAAAAATGTTCCCCCAAATACTAATCAAAGCTGCAATTGCCATGCCTGGTCAGATGCATAGGATATTTGGGAGGAGGGAAAAAAAACAAGTTATTTATAGCTTTTTAAGCAGGGATGCAAAAAAAAAAAAAAACCATCTGCTGAGTAAAACCAACACCTCCTAGAAGTAGGAAGGCCTCAGCACGGATCAATTTAGTAGTCTGATGCGACGAAGTTAACTGCGCAGTTGATGAAAAATAAGAAAGATGTCATTACATTCGGGGTACTAAGCTGCACAGTGGTTGAAAATACGAAATATGTCATTACATTTGGACTATAAAGGATATTTATGGTAACCTGTGCAGAGGCCAACTCTTTTCTAGGAGGTGTTGGTAAAACCCACCCTAAAGTGGGTTTTTCTAAAATTGATTTCTTTTTTATCCTCTGCTGCATGAAAGAGCTATTCTATTGAAATATATATGTAGTCTAGCCTTAAAAAATGAACCTATGGTGAAAAAACTGTGTTTGGAGACTGGAGAGTCACCTTGCTGAATAGATTTGACTATCTGGCCATTGATTAGACAGTGCCTTTGATTCACTTTCTATGCACACACACACAAAAAAAATTCCTCAAATATTTTTTAAGATTAAAATATAAATAAAAAGTAATCCTGTGTTAAAATAAGTTTCAAATGTGTGGGTGTATGTGAGCACACATAACATTTTGTATCGTGATGTCAGAAGAAACTTTTTTCGGACAATTTATTTGTATTAATTACACTTTATTTACCTTTGTGTTAAGTCAATTCATAAAATTAAACTTAATTATTAATATTAAAATAAGCTTTTTTTAAAATAAGATACTTATCCCTGTCGTCTCTTTTGAAAAAAAAAAAAACAATAAAAAACCCAGAAAAGCCCTATAAAACCCACCCTGATTTTTTGCAACCCTGTTTTTAAGGGAGGATTTCAGTATCAGTAGCTGCACCAAACTGAGAATTAACAGATTTTTTTTGTAAAAGTACATTATAATGACAAAATAGCAGATGCAATTGCTGTTTTAGTGAGTTTATTGCTATTAACAAAATGCTAAAGAAAACAATAAAAAAATGAAGTGAAATAGCTTTTAAGAGCCTTCTGTATTGATTTCAATATTGGTAAATAATGGATTTCAATAATGGTAGATAAGTGGCTAACAAAGGGCTCATGTATTTGAATTGTGTAGCAGGATTCCTAAAAATAATTTTTCTTTTCTTTTGTAAATTAGAACTTAACTTGGCCATTGGTTTTCCACATGTTTGTTTTATTGCTATAAAGGATTTGAAAGCTGAATTAAAGAAATAAGGTGAAATAATTTTGTTTTGTTGATTTTCTGTATTGATACCAGAAAGAAATTAAAATGTCTTCTATTTAAACATTTTCAGTATAACATTGCTTAAGAAGTGCAGAAAAAGTGTATTTTCCTCCTAAAAGATTTCACTCTAATAGCTGAAGTCTAGCAATTTTTATTTTGTCATAAAGATACAATATTTTAAGAACATTTTTTTTACCCGAAAGTAGAAGCAAGTAATTTAAATTTTCATCTCTAAAATGTTTTCATGAATAAAATTATATTTAGTGTTTAGACATATGGACAGATTAAAATTTTTTTTTAATAATTGCTTATTCCAGAAATCATTTAGCCTTTAACATTATTTTTACCCCTCTAGTCTTAATTTTTTGGGTATCCCAGGATGTTGTTGAGAAAAGTGTTGACCATGTCAATTTTATTGAGTCAAATAACATTGATATATTCTTTGGCAACATTTTTTTAAAAAATTATATGTAGAATATCAAAACTAAGATTTTAACTATGTTCAGTCAAAACAATTATTGAAGGTTTGCATTTTTTCCATTCATCTTTTATATGATTTATCAGATTTTGTAAGCTATAACATTTTTAAAGTCTATCTAAATACCAAAAAAAAAGAAATTCAATTAAAGGTCATTTATTTTTTTAGCGGGAAATAAAGAATTTGAGATAATTGATTTTCATTATTGAACTTCCATTTGATTGATAAACTTACTATGTATCATTATTTAATCTTTTATATAATTAGTTTTTAGGTAATTATTGAGCTATAACAGTATTATATGTTTTGGATTTTTTTACCCTTTAATTAAACAATTAATAAGAGCTTATCTACCTAACAATTTAACTTTTTTAGTACGAAAAAAAATATTTTTATAGCCCAATATATTTATAAAAGGTTAAATATTTTTTATATCATTACCATTTTTGTTTCTATCTATATATCTGCGTGTATATGTTCATGTAATTTTTCGTGTGATAAATTCACTAAAGTATAAATTGAAAATAAAATATCTATTTTTTTGACCTTTGTGTATTATTTGTTGAACTGTTGCATTGTAATAAAAATTGGGAGTGATTAATCAAAAACCTGAGAATATACTTAAAATAGTAGTTCCAAGTTCTTTGTCAATATTTTCCTACTTTGTAAGAGCACCATCACCAACATCGTGAGACAAAAAAAAAAAAAAAATTTTTTTTTTAAGTGTTCAAACTGCATCTTGGTGTGTCACCTTTTTTAATTCAATTTCCATTTCTTTGTCATCTTCCCTGCTTTCAGATTCTACATTCTCTTTCTGTGCACTATCGCAGGTTCTTACTTCTACATCATAAAACACATATTCTGTAAAATTTCCATCAAGAGGATTACGAATTTTTCTAACGCTATAGTTGTTTGTTAAATCAAAGCTAAAAATTTGTTAGATTTGCATTTCTGCATCCTTTTTGTTGGGACATAAAAATATTCGTGAAATCGAAGAATTCGTTACATCAAAGTACGTTAAATTGACAGTATTAAACACTGAAAAGGAGGTTATTAATTTAATTAGTGCCACAGGTTTTTTTTTAAACAGGTTCTTTATTTTTTAATGATAAAAAAGACTGTGTTTATCACAGTTGCTTTTGTACCTTAATTTTAGGCTTGTAAATATTTTCATAGAAATTTATCCATTTATTGAACATATAATAATTAAAAACTGCTTATTATGCCATATTAGGAAAATTTCTTTTGAAATTATATATACTTATATATACATTATATTATATATATAAGAAATGTATTTAAAATATTAAAATACATGTGGTTTAGAACATAATATTTTAAAGCTAAGAATTGGTAGTATTAAAAAAATAAAAAATCTTTGTTCATTGATTATTTTATAAAGATGCATATATAATAAAAATTGCTTTAAAATTTTCATTTTCTTAATTGGCATTCTGAAAAAGAATTAAAAGATTTTTAAAACAGGAAGTGATGTGATGTAAGTTAACTATAATTGAAATTTATTAATAAAACAAAATTTATAATTTTAAAATTAGGAATATAAATAAAAGAAGTGTAAAAATCACATTAAAATTGGTTGATAATTATCAGATTTCTTTATCACTTAGTAAGCAAAATAAGAGCTATGCTTTCGACTTTTTCGGGCAATGGTCCACGAGAAACTATAAATATATTGATTACTTGGGTGCCTTGAGAATTGTAGTTGCCATAAACAGGTGCAAAAGGAAATATCCCGAAAATTCTTAACTTTGTCATTAAAAAAAAAAAAAAATCGATGAACCCGGATAAAAAAAAAACTTTTTTTTCCTCATTATTTCGTTATTTAATTTTAATTATTTTGCATATAAGTAAACATTAAATCTTTCATTATAAACTTGTTATACTCAAATTTTAGAACAGAAAAAATCATTGAGGATATTAATGTTTAGAAATGTAGTTAATATGTTAAGAATTGTACTTAGTAATAATTCAACAAAAATGTAATACTAATTTTTGTACCTATAGATTTTTTAACACTTGTATTTAAAAATCACTTTTTATAAAGCTATTTAGGGTTAAAAGATGAAAAAATGCAATAGCGGATTAATTTTATAAGGTCGATTAAGGTATGTGTAAATATAAAAATAATTTTTAATTCTGGTTTCTTAAAGCTTATTTTGTGTTAAAAAAGAATCTGCTCACAATATTCATACTATTTTTTATAACACGTTCGTGCCTTAATATTATCATTAAAGGTAAATTGAACGCATAAAAGAAAAAGCACAAAACTAAATCTTTTTATTAATACAAATAAATTTTATACTAAGAAAATTATTATTCAGTTCTTATTTTACATAATGTGCTACTCCTTTTTCTTCCGTCCAAAGTACATATCTTGAAGATGAATAAGTAGTAAAATATTAAAAAACCTACAAAACTGCCAATTCAGTTATTTCTTAAGAGATAATATTTATCAGCCTTGAACTACGAATCGAAACCGAACTTCCTTTTTTTTTCTACACAAATATTCGACAGAAAAACGGAACAACTACTACGAACAATATTCTTTTCCGCCCGTTTTTTTTCAGTTAATTTTGCGACAGTTTACTTTTACGTTACACGAACTATTACTTATTTTAAAGTTACATACTTAGAATTTTATTAGATTAAAAATTAGCAGAGAATTCAAGCGGTATCAACATATTCACGACAAACGATTTTGACTGCCTACGTTTGCTGAATTTAAGCATCTACGGAATAACCTTATAATTTCATAAAGGTTACAAACGAGCCTCGAACCCTGTACTTCTCCCAACAAATCAGATATCATTTATATGATGATTGATGTAAATAAACAACTCAAATGATGCAATCGCTGTCGAACATGTTTCCGCTTTATCTCTAATCATAGAGCCTTTATTATTTTTAGCCATGGTAAAATCAAATTTTATATTGAATGTTCATGAAACGCTGTTTTATCTGAAATAATGCTCTCTGATTTATGGTTAATATAAAATGACTCTTTCTTTTTCCGAAAAACAAATATATTTAATAATGAACTGGTACGATGATACGAATGTATGATTATGATTTCTTAGTCATTAAAAACTAAATATGAGATCATAGAAGATAAGTGATAAATGTATTCATCAATAAAGGCACGATTATTTGTGGGAAAAAATACATTCTTCAATTGAAGTATTTATTCAACATTCCATATTGTGCTGAATTAAAAAGTGCCATGAACATTTTTTTTTTTCTATTTCAGTTAAAGATTTGAATTAAATTCCTAAGTTGCTCAAGATATAAATTTATCTGCTGAATCACATGCGAGTCAAAATTATAGATTCGCTTAAAAGCCTCATATATTATTAATTGTTAATTAGAGCCTGCACGTAGCCATGAATAAATATTATTTGTAATTATATTCCATAGCCAAATATACTTTTAACTCCCCCAATGCCATTTGGAAAAAGCAAGAAATCTTCAGGAAAGGTTTTTCCTGTATGTGTTACTACCATGGATGCTGAACTTGAATTTCATTTAGATTTAAAAGCAACAGGAAGAGATTTGTTCGATTTAGTTTGCCGAACGATTGGATTAAGAGAGGTTTGGTATTTCGGCTTACAATACATTGACAGTGAAGGATTTGTGGCATGGTTAAAATTAGATAAAAAAGTGAGAGCTCAAGAAATTCCCAAGAAAATGCCCGTTAATTTTCTATTTTTGGCTAAGTTCTATCCAGAAGACATGGCAGAAGAATTATTGCAGGAAATCACCCAGCATCTCTTTTTCTTGCAAGTTAAACAAGCTGTTTTGAATATGGACATTTATTGTCAACCCGAAGCATCTGTACTGCTGGCATCCTACGCGGTACAAGCCAAGTACGGAGATTACGACGAAGCTTCTTACAAACCGGGAATACTAATTAACGAGGATCTCCTTCCTCAAAGAGTTATCAACAAATACGAGATGACTCCGGAAATGTGGGAAGAGCGTATTAAATCCTTGTATGCAGATCACAGGGGTACAGCTCGTGATGAGGCAGAATTAGAATATTTAAAAATAGCGCAAGATCTCGATATGTGTGGTGTCACCTTTTTTCCTATTTGTAACAAAGAAAGTGAGTTATGGATAGGAGTTACGGCCCTGGGCTTAAATATTTACGAGAAAGCAAACAAACTATCACCTAAGTCAACATTTCCATGGAGTGAAATTCGAAATATTTCGTTTGATAATAAAAAATTTACGTTAAAGTCAGCTGATAAAAGCATGCCGTCATTTCAATTTTATGCTTCTAAAACTCGAATAAATAAGTTGATACTCGATCTTTGTATTGGCAATCATTACCTTTTTATGTGCCGTCGTAAACCCGACTCGATGGAAATTCAACAAATGAAAGCTCAAGCGAAGGAGGAGAGGGACCGTAGACAAATCGAAAGAAATAAACTTGCTCTTGAAAAGCAACTGAGAGAGGAAGTCGAAAAAGAGAAAGCAGATTTGCAACAACGAATGATCCATGTGCAAGAAGAAGCTAGGGTAGCTCTTGAAGCACTGAGAAGGTCTGAAGAGACTGCCGAATTACTGGCCGAAAAAGCTCGGATAGTCGAAGAAGAAGCTATGTTGCTAACGCGGAAAGCTTCAGATCCTAAAGCTGAAATACGTCGCATTAAATTCAGTGCCATAAAAACAGAAGAAGAGAAAAAGTTGATGGAGATAAAAGTGCATGAAGCTGAACTTCTAGTTACTAAAATGGTGCAAGAATCAGAACACAAAGCCCAAGAAGCAGAAAAATTAAAAGTAGAGCTTATTAAAGCTCAATTGTCAGAAAAAAATGCCAAAGAAAAACTACAAGAAATATCCATGGTTAACTATTCTAGACCTTATTTGCCAAATATGCTTGATACTGTGCCAAGACAATATTCAGTACTACATACTGAAAATAACGTGAGTAGTGATACTGTTAATTATGATCTTATCCAAGATCTAGAAATTGAAGAGCTTACTCAAGAATTTGAAAAAGAAAAAGCGGAATATTTGGAAAAGAGTAAACATCTACACAAACATTTATTAGAGCTTAAAACCAAAATCGAAGTCTTTAAAGATGAAGATAATATTTCTTTCTTTCGTTGAAGAACTTAGAGGAAGAAGATACCAAGTGACATTTTGAAAAAGTGCAAAATTCAGGGTTTAAAAAACATATCAACTGTTTCTAAAGAACTTAATTTTTTTTATATAAAAATGATTAAATAAGACAATTTTTACTGAAAAAATGTTTTTTGTAAACAGAAACACAAAATGTTACTTAGCAACTAGATATTTAATTTCAGTCAAAATTAAGTGTTCTAGTTACCCTTGTTGACATTTTATAATGTTACTATTGTTGAAGTTTTACTACTCTAGCTATCGTGCCAAAGAAATATTTGTAAATAGTTTGATATATTAATATATATATATAGAAAGAGAGCTATTATTTTTCAAAGTATATTTTGGAGAATATACTTAAAACTGAATTGTGATCGAAAAAAATTTGTCATTTAAATTATACCCTTTTATTCAAAACAGCGTGAATAAAAATCAGGTTTTTCCATACAGACAAATAGTCTTCTCGATGTTATGCTTAAGATCAACACGGTTTAGTGTCAAATCTCATTACTTAATATTAAATTTGTTGTACTTGTTTATGTTATTTCTAGCTACCTACTTAAAATCTTTATTTACAGGCATGTGAAATAAACCCAAAAATTTTGAAACTTTTACAATATGCATTTATTCCAATTATTTTAGTTATTATTTTACTTGTTTTAATTCTTAAATTTTTTAAATGTGTAAAGTTATCATTGTGATGTGTGCCACTGTGATTATAGATCCCGGTGGCAGAATTGCGGCGAAATAGGCGCAGAACGATAAAGAGTTTTTGCAGAAGAAGTTTTTATTTGGGAAGGGAAAATTTTTGGCTTTCCTTTCTGTATAATTTGAAAGAGGAAATAATTAGTGCGTTTTTCCGCCTTACAAAATGCAAGAAAGCGCCTATAATATTAAAATTTAAAAAAATATTACTTTTACAATTAAAAATTTTTATTCTATACTTTATGTTGTAAATACAACGTTTCTGATACTTCAAATTAGTAATTATTATAATTAAAAGTATCTTAAAGAAAAATATTAATGGTAGGGAAGTTGTCGTAAAAAGCTCGAAAAAATTCTGCCTCAGGGTTATGAATCATATGCTACTGTTCTTTTGTTGAACTACAACTTGGTACTTTTCCATTTCACTGATGCATGCAATATAGTCGCCAATGCAAACTTATTAGGTGTAAGTAAATTCAACCGTTCTTTTATTTTTTATATTTAAGTAAATTCAACTGTTTTATTTGATGTTTATTTAAATTTTTTTTAAATAAGTAGATAAAATAGTCAAAATTACTTGCGATGGCAAAATGGAAGAGTACCAATTCTCAATCTATTAATATTATTGAGTTATTTCATTATACAATTCATATTATTGAGTTATTTCTTCTTATAATTGAATGACTCTTCAGTGTATTTCATTAAACTGTCATCAATCAATTTCTTCGATGGATTATTTACTGTCCAATTTTTAAAATTAGTTATACACTGAATTTTATGTTTCATAATTTTTGAGTGTTGCATAATTTTATTGGAGTAATAAGAAAGCATTATAAGGAATTATAAGAAAGCATTTATTAGCAATACATTATGTGACAAATAATTTTATCAACAATTTTTTGAATATTTTTTTTAAAAAAAGTTAATTGTAACACATTTAGCAAAAAACCAGAATAAAAAATAATTATGACAAATACTAATTACATTAATTAAAAAATATNCATTTGGGAAGGGAAAAATTTTGGCTTTCCTTTCTGTATAATTTGAAAGAGGAAATAATTAGTGCGTTTTTCCGCCTTACAAAATGCAAGAAAGCGTCTTAAATATTAAAATTTAAAAAAATATTACTTTTACAATTAAAAATTTTTATTCTCTACTTTCTGTTGTAAATACAACGTTTCTGATACTTCAAATTAGTAATTATTATAATTAAAATTATCTTAAAGAAAAATATTAATGGTAGGGAAGTTGTCGTAAAAAGCTCGAAAAAATTCTGCCACAGGGTTATGAATCATATGCTACTGTTCTTTTGTTGAACTACAACTTGGTACTTTTTCATTTCACCGTTGCATGCAATATAGTCGCCAATGCAAACTTATTTGGTGTAAGTAAATTCAATCGTTCTTTTATTTTTTATATTTAAGTAAATTCAACTGTTTTATTTGATGTTTATTTAAATTTTTTTTAAATAAGTAGATAAAATAGTCAAAATTACTTGCGATGGCAAAATGGAAGAGTACCAATTCTCAATCTATTAATATTATTGAGTTATTTCATTATACAATTCATATTATTGAGTTATTTCTTCTTATAATTGAATGACTCTTAAGTGTATTTCATTAAACTGTCATCAATCAATTTCTTTGATGGATTTTTTACTGTCCAATTTTTAAAATTAGTTATACACTGAATTTTATGTTTCATAATTTTATTGGAGTAATAAGAAAGCATTATAAGGAATTTTAAGAAAGCATTTATTAGCAATACATTATGTGACAAAAAATGTTATCAACAATTTTTTTGAATATTTTTTATAAAAAAAGTTAATTGTAACATATTTAGCAAAAAACCAGAATAAAAAATAATTATGACAAATACTAATTACATTAATTAAAAAATATTATTTGATAGGCATTCTTTTAAAGACTGTATTAAAATGATAATATTTTTTAAAAGCTTTCTATAGAATGATTAAATAACTTTTATACAACTAATAAATAAGTAGTGAATATTCTTTTCAAATGGTAAAAAGTGGTTTCGATTAATAATTGCAAATTTGAAGTAATCACAACTACATCAATAAACCTTATTTTTGTATCAGTGAAAACAGAGTAGTAAGAAGTCAAGAGTAGTAAAAATGGTAATTAAAGTGCTAAAAAACACATTGCTAAAATTTAATTAACTTTCCACAACAAGTTTTAATATTTTTTTTATTTATTTAAATCACAAAAAATATGATTAATTTCATACTTGTAGAAGAGAATTAAAAAAATTTAGTGTAAATGAAGATTTATCAATTTGTACAGAGGAAAATATTTAATTTTAAGGTTATTGAATTAATTTATGTTAATTTTTAATACAATATAATTATACAATTTTAAGTACAAAGTAATTGATACACTAATTGATAATTTAGAAAAATGCTAGACAAACAGTAAAAGTAACTTAGAAATAAATATGATACTAATAATATCAAAATGTATATGAAAACATAGAGCATTTTTAAAAAAATGAAGTCAAATATCACATCAGTTTAAGAGTAAGAAAATACAGGGTATCCGAGCACCTGGAAAGTAATGAATTTTGGTATTGAACAAAATTTGTCGTGAAATGTCATGATTTTAACTATTTTTTTTAAAAAAAAGTCATGAATTTAGGTGGCCAAAAAATTTAATTATTAAACTGGAATTTATCCCTCCCCCAAATTCTTGGTGTTCCAAATATCTGAATTTGTAACAAACACAGTCCTATTTTATTAAAATATAAAATGTTTTTATCATGTTCTTTAAAAATTCTGTTCTTTCAAAAAGTGAAAAATAAAATAAAAAAAATTCATTTCTAGAGCAAATTATCTTTTTAACTTCTGTGATTTCAAAATTTTTATTATTTATTTTAACATTTTAAAATTCTAGCTGAAGCAAGCCAGTGATTGGCGAATTATTTTTTTTCGAAATGAGAACGGAAAAATCAGAAATATTTCTTTCCTTTCCCTTGAACAAGAAAAGTATCTTAAGAATATAAATTCTGCCGAAAAAAGAAAAAAAATTACTTTTGAGCTATTTTATTGCTTCAAATCTTTCTTTCCTCTGTTTTTTAAATTAAAAATCTATAAATATAAAGATGCAGAGTATAACAGTTTTGGTTACACCTATAATTTCAGTTAATGTTATTATGATGCTTTTTTAAATTTACTATTGTGTTTTTATGGGAAAAAATAGTAGCTTCGTAAAATCATGCATTTGAAAATCTAAAATGTAGCAGATACCCTGAAAATTTTAACAATGCAATTATTAGTGAAGTTACTCATTTCAATTATGAATTTTTAGGTTAGTAAAAGCAAAATATTAAAAAACAAATTATTACCGAAAACCAAATTATTACCAAAAAAAACAGATACTATTTTTATTTTAACTTCCATTGTTTTATAGTTTTTACAGCTATGTTTAATTCAGCTTAATACAGCTATTTTTTTTAATTATTCACTTTTTTTTGTCAGAATTTAGTCTCAACATTTTTGTGTCTTATTTAGCTAAATATTTAATTAAGCTTCTATTTATAAAAATGTATATTAAAACGGAAATATACAAATATTATAAATTATGCAGGTTATAGAAAATTATAACTTCTTTCAAATAAATAAACTTAAGCCCTAGTTTGCAAAGAGTATAAATTCTTTTTTTTTTTAATTTCTAAGATTGTTCTATAATTATTTACAAACTATACGTGTTCAAAATGATTTGTTCTTCAAAATGTTTACTGTTATCTCTAATTTAAATTTTTTTAATTAGATTTATAACAATGTCTAGATTTTTAATATTAAATTTGATACATATTTTTTTATATATATAAAGAATAAAAAATATTTGAACTTTTCATTACAGGATAAAAATTATAAATTTAAAAAGAAAAAAGAATATATATATGCAAAGAGTACTTTTTAAAAGAAAAAATTTTACATATAATATGATCTTTTGAACTAGTTTCTGTTCAAATTCATTATGGAATTAAGCTATCATTACTTGAAACTGAAGAAACTTTCAAATTTTTATTAAAGGATTTTTAATTCTTTGTCACATGTTGAGCACTAAGTTCACAGTTTTTAGTTAACTGTAATTGACATTTTTCTTCTTCTTTTAGTACTATATTTGATATAAAAAAATTGTAAAAGAACTAACTTTTGCCCAATCAACCTGAAAGCATTTAATTTTATGTAGCATTGAAATATTTTTCAGAAATTAGGATGCTGCTACACTCTTTCAGAACAGAACCTTTTTAGAATAAATGTAAAATCGTTACATGTAACTTCTTTTGATTACATAAATTTGAAGAAACTAAAACAAAAAATAACATTTAATAAAATTTATTTATTAAAAGTTACATTAAAAAAAAAACATTTCAATTAGCTATAACAATTATATTTCTAATTATCTTTAAAAAAAAAGAATAGGTGGTGATTATTTACTATAACATACAACTAGATTTTCAATATGTCCAGATTTGAATGGCTTTAAAATGTTCCTAAAAAGGCCTGCAATTTAACTACAGGTTAAGTGTGAAATCCCTGTTTAAAGAATAACATATTGATTATTTAAGAGATAATTATTTATTATATTTTCCACTAATTTACATTTTTATTAGAATTGATTTATTCTCTTAACCACAATCTTGTGATGTAAATGTATTTTTATTTACATGCCGCCCGGTTGTCTGGTGATCAAGGAGCTGACCTTATGTCAAAAAAGGTCCCATGATTGAATCCCCCTTAGGGCACAGATGTAGTTTCTCTGTCTGTTGTGTCTTTCTTATGTTGTTATGGTGGTGTTGATCCACTTATAAAGTGCCCACAAAAAAGACAACAAAAGTATTGCCCATTAAGTACCAGGAGGACATATGATTGCCAAATGTGTGGTAGACATTCAAAATATAAAGAAAATATACATATAAAACAAAAGTACATGTTGACAAATTCTTCTCTACTACTGTGTCACTCACACACAGACTAAAATTAAAGGGGTTTTTTTGTATATAAAAAAAAGACTTTTAGAAAATTATTCTTGTTTCAACATTATTTAAGTTTTATTCCCAAAGAAAGTTAACATGAAAATGTTTCTTATTCCTTCAAATCTATTAACAACAAATGAAATGAATTTTATTTAACACATTTTTAAATCAATGAAAAACTTCAAATGAAACACTCGCTTTTTTTTTTAAACTGATATATTACGAACATGTCATAGCATATAAAATATCTATAAGTATGAAGCCTAATTTTATAGTATTTCTCTGTTTCCAAGCTCCTGTAACAACATACTTTGTTCAAAATGAACCCAAGATAAATCATAAGAACCATTAACAAAGAATAACTGTCACAAAAAATAATTTTAACAATTCACTTTTAAATCTATAAGTGATAGCAAATTTTTTGAGTAAATTCTGTAAAATTGTTTGTCTCTCTTATGTGCAGAGAGACCAGTAGGTAGTACGTAGCAATAGGTAATAGCAAAAACAATATGTAGTACGTAGTAGTAAAATCCGAAAATTATATCAAAAATAATTTTAACATTCTTTGAATGTTATGCATTATTTAAGTAGTATTACAGTAAGTAGTATAGTTTTTACTGTGTATAATTAGATTATCTTTATAAAAATAACAATCAACTTTACAAATTAACAATCAACAAGTCTCACTTTGTAAGAAGACCAATTTCACATAAGAATATTATTGGGTGTCAAAAGTGATAAATAGTGAAATACATGTTATATAAAAAGCATTTTGATCACTCTTTAAAAACTAAAGACTATTGCATTTCAGTAGATCTTTACAAAATCTACATATAATTAAACATTACATTAAGTAGATCTACATTAAGTAAATCTTTACAAAATAGTAATTTTATCAAGTTTTTATTGTCATTCTTAAAAAGAAATCTATGCAGAAATTCAGAAAAAGAAATCTATCATGAAATTCAGATAAAAATGTACTCAAATTTTTTATTCTTGATAAAAAAAAAAACTTTTAATAAAAAGTAAATTTGATTAAGAAAAGAAAATAATCAAAAATAAAATTTAAAAAAATAACTTTACATACTAAATTTTTTTTTAACTTTAAATGAAAAAAATATACAACAATTTTCAGAGAAACAAAAATTAGGATAATTAGAAACACAACTCTTATTTTCTAGGTAAATAATTGCCACAACTTTTGTTGATATTCAAAGCCAGGAAAGGGGTTTAATCAGTTTTATTACGTAACAAGCACAGTTGTTTCTGTGTTAAAAGGAGCAACGAACTTCAGAACTAGAATAATCTTAGTTTGGAAAAAAGTTGCTGATAATATCTATGTTTGACTATAAGATTAGTTAACTTCACTGTGATGACTGATTGCTTATTGGACGGCAACAATAGAAAGAATTAACCCCTGATTTTTTAAGCTCAGCACGCTCTTATCTACTTTTAAGAGTCTAAATTAGTGACCTTTAAAGCAGCTAAAATTTGAGCAAGAGTATCAGGAGTAACATTTTGTAATGGTATCACAATATTTGGAACTGTTGGGCTTGCTTGTTCGTGCAAGGAAGCTCTGGAACATGCTTGTTTACATTGAGATGCTCTGGAGCATGCCGGATCACATGAAGGAGCATAATTTACGCAGTGAAAACAACCATGAAGGGGACAATTTGGAGAGAGAAGACACACACACCCACGCAATTTTTGACACCTACAGCATTGGTGGCAACTGCTTTGGGATAAGCAGCACGAAGGTAATTGTGGTTGACAACACGAGGAAGATTGAAATTCCTCCGCCTCCAATTTTGAATTTTCATTTTCTGCATTTTCACTTAAATTAGGAGGACCATTTGATATACTTGAAGTTTTACTGAGGTTGAAGAGATCATTACTAACAGCATTTTTGCATGATGAATTGGCCTTACATAGATGACTATGACAGGGCGCTATTGCTATGTTTCTTCTGAGAGTAGTATCATTTTGATTTAGACTGGTTATTTGATCAAACTCACTGATGAGTGATTTAATTCTGTTAGTCAAAAGTCGAATCTCAGAAGAATTAGTTGCATCATTATTTTTTACGTTAGTGTTACTATAAACAGATTTTTGTAACCTTTGAGAAACGGAAGCAGTTTGCTCAAACTTATCATTTTTTTGGTGCTTTAAAGAACTTCGACAAGCATTTATACTAGAACAGCTCGAGGTCTTGTCATCATCCATAAAATCAAATCCATTTTTTATAGGGCCAGAGTTATAGGGCTCATTAATTAGTCCTTTCCCAGTTAGTGTTAAACCAACAGACTCTGTATTAAAACCTTCATTCAAACCCAAAGAGGAACTTGTTGTAGTATTTAAAGTTGATGCCCTCAACACACTGGAATAAAGAGGAGTGTTTAAAAGATCTTTGCTATTGTTCATATTACTAGACTGCATAGTGACATTCTGTAACTTTTTCATTTTTCGTTTCCTAGTTCTAGATTTTGTTTTCAAAGAAGTTAGAGAATCATCTGAAACTAAAGCACTATTTAAGGATTCAGAAGTAGATTTTACTTGCTGATTCTGCATTGACTTGCTATTCAATTCTGCAATTTCTAATGAAGAAATTTCTTTAGTAAAATATCCTTCAGAATTATTAGCAGATACATATTCAGAAGTCAAAAATGGAAATTTAAAAATATCTCTATTCGGTTCGGTTGGAGAATCAATGATAGGTTGATGAGCATAAGTTGACAAATCTCCATTTCGTTTAATTGGTTCTATTCTATCAGATGAGTGTTGTATGGCACTTGTCAAATCTTTAGTTCGTGGTACTGGACTTTTTATAAGAGGATGGTGAGTATTATTAAACTCATTTTGGCTACTCATAAATGAATGATGAGCAATATTTGACAAATCTCCATCTATTTCAGCTAGATTACTAAGAGATTGAAGAGGAGCAACATTTGGCACATTTTTATTTGATGCAATTCGACTCTTTATGAAAGTATTATCAGTGATATTTGGCAAATCATCTAAAACTGATTGGCATCTGACATCAGGATTTGGTATTACAGACTTGGGTTTATGGCCAAATCCATTATCATTTACCATTTCAGTTCGTTGGTCCTGAATATTATTTTTATCTCCAATTTTCTCTGGAAATGTATCAAAAGAAAGCGGACTTGCTGAGCAACTTTCATCAGAAGCCAGTTTATCTTTTGTAATAGAGAGATCAGAAAATGATTTAAATAATATAGGTGCAATATTTAATTTTGAAAGGGTGTTCTGATCATAATCTATTGTCTCACAAATATCAGATAAAATTGACTCAATATCTTGCTCCATAAAAGCATTCATTTCCAAATTTGTAGATGGTTCAGACAATTTCACATTTGAATTTGCATTGTTTTCTAGATCTTTGTCACATTTTCTACTACTGAAAACACTGTATAAAGTAATAAGTTTATCAGGCCAGGCATTGTGAATTACATCACTGATATCTCTTTTACTGGAAATGCAAGCTATGCTTTTGCATTGGTCATCACTACTAAAAGTTTTTTCAACATTTTCAGCAATGACAGAATATTGGGTTGTTCCAACAGAAGAAGGAAAAACATCAGTATTATTATTATTATTAAACAAAGTACTTGTTTGGAGCAAATTACTCAAATTCGTTGGCCATAAATCTGGCACAGTTAAATTCAATGCTGCCTTCTCCCATACAAAAAAACATCCTTGTGCCATTACAGTTGGAAGACACCTATAAGTTTCTTTAAGAGATTCAGGAAATTTGAATTTTTCCTCAATCTGAAAGTTATTAAATACAGGAGCATAAATTAATTTACCTGGTGTCTGATTTAGAGTTTCAAACATGGCTGAAACACTTGGTTTAGTATCAATGCAAAATAAGTAGCTCTTTATTTTCATTGCAGCAATTATATTCTGAAATATAGAAACATAAGTATATTATTTTAAATTAAATAAAAATACAAGTGTCATACATGTAAAAAATACTAACTTATTTTAAATCATATATTAGTTTTGGGTTAGATATATATATATATATATATATATATGTAACATAAAAAGCCTTTTATTAATCTTTTTATGTTAGTTTCTTTGCTATAAAACAACTCCTACTTTATTACTAATTAATTATTCTATTTGAAATACTTTCTCACACTTTTAAAAGCCACATCCTGTTTCTAAATCTATTTTTAGCCAAAGTATGCATACATTTAAATAAAGATCTTTTTTCCCTTTTAAGCCGTGGGAATCACTCGAGCAAGTTCATTAACCAATTGTAATTTCTGAGTTTTCTCTCTTTTCCCTAAATAGAGACATTTTAGGATTTTTTGCAAGATTTTCCCTACCAGAAAGACTGTTTGCTGATGGAGTGAACATCACTTCTTCGCTCCCACTCAACTAAGAATGATCAAATAAAAGTTTCTCTGATTTAATTAAAATCCTGTGTCTGTTTCCCTGCTCGGTCCGACTGCATCATTTTACATATATATATATACAGTAGAGCGCCAATTATCCGAACTGCTCGAGATCGAACATGGTTCGGATAATGAAAAATTCGGATAATTGGAAAGTTGTTTAAAATCTAGTGTAAATGATTATTATTTATGCATTAACTTCCCTTTGCACCTTTTGTAGGCTCAGGACTGGCAGTACTATCTAAAATAGCTCAGGCGGGTTAAATTTTTTTTTTCCTTTTTCAATTTTTAAATATTTGTATATTTATATATTTGTAATAATATTTCATTTTGAATTATTTTTAGCATATTTCAGTTTTTTATAATTTTTTTGTCAATTACTGATTTTGAAACATTTTTCATTCTTTTCCATTGCAAAAGAAATCCAGCAAAGATCTCTCAAAGAAGACACGTTTTTTTAGCAGCCATTTATCCCTTATTCTTTTTAAATAAATCAACATCATTATGAAGTTCTAGTCAATTCATTGCGAAATCTAATGGATTGCATGCTTCTATATGAGAAGGTTCACTATCTTGAACTTGATCACCTACTTCTTTCACTTCGTCTGTAGAGTTCCGATTTTCATTCAAAATTTCAGCAACAATTTCATCATTTTCATCCGAAAGATCTACTGGTTCAGAAACTTCAGTTTCGTTTGTTTTTCTGTTAAGAATTTTATTCCAAGATTTAAGATTCCAAGCACTATAATCACTAATTATTAACCGTAAGTTACAACTATCCATTNTTTAAAAAAAAAAAAAAATATTTTCTGCAGAATTATATTCTAAAGATTCTTTTCTTGTTCATCGGAAAGGAAAGCATTACTCCTGATTTTTCTGTTCTCATTTCAGAATGAAAAAATTTTGCCAATGACTATTTGCTTCAGCTATGATTTTAAATTGATAAAATAAAATAAATAAATAAAAAAAAAAATTCTGAAATCACAGAAGTTTAAAAGATAATTCTTTCATTCATTTTTTGAAGAAACACTATAATTTTTAAACAACATGATAAAAACACTTTATATTATAATAAAATATGACTGTGAGTGGGGATTTTGTTTCTAATTCAGATATTCTGAATACCATGAAATTGGGAGGGATAAATTCCATTTTAAATATTAGATTTTTCAGCGACCTAAATCCATGACTTTGCATGATTTATTTTAAAAAAATCGATAAAATCATGTCAAATTTTGTTCAATACCGAAATCTATAACTTTCCAGGTGCACAGACACCCTATACTTACTTATTTTAAATCATATATTAGTATTGGGTTAGTACAGTTTCTCTCTTAATTTTCAAATAGATTAAAAACCCTTAAGTATGGAAACTATATGGAACTGAATCAAAAAAGAAAAGCGCAAAGAAAGCGCCATGGAAATTTTAAAAAAACATTTGTAACAAAACCTAGACATACACGCTAACTTCCATTTGAACACGCCTACTTGGATGTATGGTCCACCTCAGACTGTTGCTTCTAAGTCTCATTTACACACAACGGGATCCTGTACACACTCGACTGCTAATAACAACACAAGAGGGACCACACACACAACCGTGATCTTAATACAGCTCTCACAACAAATGCTCAAAACTCGGTAAACCTACAATGCAGCTCCCCCAATCTTGCACAAATACGGCAAAATTCTGGTGGTGGAGCATTGTAGCGTAACTACCACTATGATTATTAAATACCAATTCACTAATATATAAGACATGTGCATGGATTCAATGGTGGGGTACCTTTTAATAGATGAAGGTTGCCGTAGTCTAAACATCCATTCCCCACAACATGATCTGACCATCGATTATGTACTCATAATAGATTAAAAAGTTTTTCTCTGCATCCTGGTAACTCAAGTACTTGTTTTACTATACAGACCTAAACCTAATGTCTAAATAAATTCAAAGAGCATTTCAACAAAAAATTGCAATGAAATTTTTATTTCATTATATTCTTATAAAATTTTTTATTATATTTTCATATTATCATTACAGGATAAAATTTCTCTATCTGTACCTACGCCAAAACAATCGCTGATTTTTAGCGATTTCTTCGGTAAAAAAACTACTAAAAAAATTAACACAGAAGTGTATCAACCTCTGAATGGCATAACTCTTAGCCCCATTTCAAAGGCAAACCACATATTTTATTAAAATATATTTGCAAATTTAAAATCTCAGAAGTGCCTCGGTGATTGTAGTTGGTGCGAAGAGGTACATATGGGGAAAGCATATTTAACACAGATAACATAATCATAAGTAATTTTTTCTGAATTTATACATAAAACAAATTTTCTTTAAAAGTCTGATTTGATCTGCCTTGGCACCAACAACTTTTTTAACGTTTTAAGTTAATTTAGATTTTTTTTAATAAATAAAATAAAGTAATAAAATTGCTATACCTGAAAATAAACCTTTCTTTCTTCAAATTCATTCGGTTTTGAAAAGTTCAGAGTCTTCACCATGAAAACAATATCAGCATTTCCTACTAGAACTTTATGCTTAACATTAAATAACACATTGGGATTATGGTTAATACTGTAAGTGTTAGGAAGAGAAGAAATTGGAAATGGTAGAAATCCCGTTTTTAGAGATTCCACCAACGACTGCAATGCATGTTTCCACTGAGCTGTGTTAGAAATCACTGTCAGATTCTGAAAGGAAGGCATAAAACTTATGTGAAAACTGTTAGAGAGAGCCAAGCAAAAAGACAAATAATCAAGAGCTGGACCTAAAGTAAATGAGATAAAATTCAAATTTTTACGATCTTTCAATTTTAGAATCACATCCTTTGCAAGAGGACAATTAATCAAATATTTGTCAACACAATCTTTGATAAAACTAATGATGCAGGGAGCATTTTTATACATGAAAGCACATCTGTCATAAGGATTCTCAAATGAATTATTATACATATTTAATTCAGAGATTTTGCGAACAACTTCTTGAAAATCAAGATTAAATTTCTTCTTTTCCTCTTGGCTAATGTTTGAACAAAGTGAAAAATACTCCATCGTAAAACAAAAATTTAAATTACATCAAGTAGGGCAGAGTAAAATTCATCCTTGCATGTTCTTAAATTCCTGAAAGCAAATAAATAAATAGAATTAATATCATGATTTGTAAGCATGTTTCAACAATAAACAAATTTTAAAATAAATATGAACAAAAATGATCTGATGGAAAAAATTTCTTTTAGAATCCAGGAGCAAAAAGTCTACGCGACACCAAATATCAATTGACAATCGTGGGAGCAATTATGAGTAAAAAAAAAAATGAATTTATGAAAATTATTCACGAAAATTTTTTTTATGACTAGCTCAATATAAAATTATTCAGAAGGATTATTCACATGAAAATTTAGTCATGACTAATTTCTCTGAATAAAATTTTAAATAACCAGAGAAAAATGCAAGCATCACGTAATAGTCAGATGTCATTCCAGCTTGCACTTCAATTACAGCAGCAGATTACAAATGTAATTTGAAACAGATAATTATTGATTAGTAATCAACAGCTTGTAATCATGATTACAAGTAATCACAGCAAGAAATAATTATAATTTCTTACTTTAAACCATTATGATTATTTGAAATCTCTATAAGAAGGAATTACAGGTAATCAGGATTACAAATAATCAAGCCCTGAGATTGTAAGCCATTGCAACTACTTGCAATTATAAATTACGATAACAAGAAATTATATTTCTAAGTACAGTAGAGAACCGATTATCCAGAACGATCGGGACAATCGCTATTCCGGATAACTGATTTTTCNAAATCATATTTCTAAGTAAATATAATCTAACATTTACAGATATTCTTAAATGTTGAAATATATATAATTACAGAGTGATTAGGTGTAATAACAAGTGGGCTTGTTTATATTTTAATCAGGATTGTAGGTAATTGTTGGTAAACTTTTATAACAATACATAAATTTTATATGTAAATGAACTGTTTGGTTTATTAAATGAAAAATTTTAAACATAGAATTACACACAAACATATGTACATAAATGCACTGCACATACAAATACACATAGCATCTACTTTCATAAATGGGTACCCACAGTGTATGAATATGCCTGCATGCATACATTGGTACAGTGTATGCACCAGAATTGGGCAAAAATGTAATCGATTACATTTCTCTTATACAGCAACCAAATACTCGTTTATGCGTCATATTTATGATTACGACGCATAATAATTTTAATTACAGTTTTAATCGTGATTAAAATAGTCAATTACACTAATCAATTATATGTATTTATGATTACAACATGCCATAATTTTCAGTACAACTGTAATCATAACAAAGTACCCTGAATAACTTTTGGTCAAACGATCAGATTTTTAAGTTCAGGGACTCAAACTTAATGGTTCAAGAGATTGACCTCAGATATGTTAATTAATTAGTACAAGTGATATTTTTAATTACGAAATTCGTCAGAAAAACATACATTCTTTGAATAAACGTGCTTTTTCTTTTCATCAGATGCGGATTAAAGACCCCAAAATATAGGAGATAGCTTTAATATGGGAAATATAGCGCACATAGTTTGATCAAGAGAGCGGTCCAAAGTTTGGATTCCTTAATCAAAATTTTAATTTTTATGAATTTCACTATATTTTGAGAATTCTTTAAGGGAATGAAGAAAAAAAAATTGCGCCTAAATATGAAATTTGTATATCAAAATATAACCCTAATACATGCCCAATTTTAAACCTTACAATTCAAAACATTTTCAACTGTTAGTAAATAAAATAATAAAAACACAATAAATATTTACATATCACTAATAATTTTATTTTAAATTCCCAAATATAATTTCAACATATAAAATTAAAAGTTTTTTTGACATCAAAGAAATTTCTATGGATGGTGTTTTCTACACTAGGGAACGCTGCAAGTTCGGTAGTGCCTAAATTTCCTGGTTACTGTTTCCGTTGTATTTTTGGCATCATTGTGTTTTGAGATTCTTGCAAACAATGTATTTGATTACTTATTACTTATGTTTACAATGCTAACAATACTGGTGTTTACAATGCTAAAAGCGTTAACACTAACGTAAGATGGTGCACAGCTTGCAACAAGAACAAACAGTAATAAACTTATGGAAAGAGGCCATATCAAGACTGCCAAAAAAGCAAGTTATTCAAAATCCAGCAATCATGTCACCTTTTTTAACAATATATCTCTAAAAAACTAAAACAAATTTTCACTTCAAACTCACCAGAATTACATATTAACATTAATATCTTATGAAATATGGCAGATTTGAGCTCAGAAATTATCAAATTTATTTCTTTTATTGAAAACAAAATTATCCGTTTGAAAACATCGCCTATGTTTCAATTAACTT
>NC_092211.1:11186016-11191923 GCF_043381705.1 Parasteatoda tepidariorum
ATCCCCTCCGCAGAGGATCAAAATTGTGATGGCATGTCTTCGGATCATCCTCCGGGATGTTTCCCAGACCGTCGCCAATAGCCCATTGTGCAGCTCTAGTGCGACGTAAATGAACAACAACAGCAAGAATTTTTAATTTGATACATTGAGATGCTGTGGAAAATTCACTTTAAAAATTCCTTATCTAGCCAAATAATTCACTTCGATGGATGGAAACGTTATAATTCCGAATTTAAATCTGCAAATTTTATGCTGTTGTTGTAGTTAATTTACGTCGCATTAGAGCTACACAATGGGCTATTAGCGACGTTCTGGGACACATCCCTGAGGATGATCCGAAGTCAAGCCATCACAATTTTGATCCTCTGCAGAGGGGAAGGCACCCCCTCTTCAGTAGCCCAACGACCTGCATGCGAAGTCGAGCACTTTAAGGTAGAACAGTTTAACGAAGACCAATACCGCACATCCTCGGTCCCTACTCAGACTGATCCAAGTGGTCACCCACCCGCACGCTGACCACAGCCAGTGATGCTTGATTTCGGTGATCTGCTGGAAACCGTCTCTTAACGATTAGTCCACTGCGGAACCAAATTTCTTGCATGTAGCAAGCACGGTACCTTAGAAACCATTATAACTGCACGTAATTACAGCACGACCACATTCACGGAAATTCGATTAGCCTATACGCAGAGTCAGACTAAGTCAGGGGCACACTAGATGGGGGCCCTAAATCGAATATAAAGTTTATTTTACATTACATTCCTTAATGAACTTTGCTTTAAACAAAATATCAGTACAGTGTCAGTTTTATGTTAGCTTCTTCATTAATCATGCGAGCACAATTTATGCTTCGTAAATCTATGGCTTTCTAAGGCGGAATTTAGCTAAATTTTTGCTATTACGATGGAAAAATTTGGCTAAAAAAATATTCAAAAGCCTGTATTTTTACATATTGGCGATCGAAATGGGCTGCAGGTGGCGTAGAGCAGAACTCTTTTCCTATGGCAACACTTCACATGCTTTCCCCATTAGCGTGTGGAAAGTCATAGAGGAAGGAAGTACGTTAGTTTCTCTCTTGATTTTCAAATAGATTAAAGTCTTTTAACTTGAAAAACTATATGGAACTGAAAACTACATTAAACATAGTTCTAAAGAAAAGTATCATGGAAATTTTAAAAAATATTTTTATTAAATAAAAAGGAAAAATATTAAGAAAGGGGAAAATATCGTAGTACATTCCTATACAACTGAAAAGAGGAGGAGAGGGAAAGGAGAAGGGCTAGAGGCATGAAACCGGTCTCTCCCCAGATGGCGTATTCGAGTGTTGCGATCGCGAATTGCAAAATGCGATATGTTTACAAAAGTACATGCTTCTGACTTAACTGAGGCATCGTAATTGCATAAATTTAGCCCTAATGTCAGTAAGGATATGAATTTTTCGCTGCTAGATGACAAAGTTAACAATCAGAAAACTGCATACGCACATAGAATGGACATAGAATTATCAGAAGATCAATAGAACGATATTTCGTCTGACCATTGAAGTGGGAGGGTCTTCATAGCTATTTTAGATTCTAGTCAATTTTCTCGTTATCTATAATAAGGTGAAAATTTTAAATACCTCAAAATTAAATACCCTTAAATTCCTTCTTATTAAATACCCTCATTACTGAAGTAGTGAAGCAGAGGGGGCTCCCCAAAAAAATTTTACCCCGGACCCCAATTAGGTCATGTTAGGCCATATTAGGTACTCTAGTTCCGGTTAAAAAGTTTACAGCTGCTTACTACATGTTATTCTGTTAGGCGATGTTTTCAAATGGATAATTTTGTTTCCAATAAAAGAAATAAATTAGATAATTTCTGAGCTCAAATCTGCTATATTTCATAAGATATTAATGTGAATGTGTAATTCTGGTGAGTTTGAAGTGAAAATTTGTTTTAGTTTTTTAGTTATATTGTTTAAAAAGGTGACATGGTTGCTAGATTTCGAATAACTCGCGTTTTTGGCAGTCTTGATATGGCCCCTTTCCATAAGTTTATTACTGTTTGTTCTTGTTGCAAGCTGTGCACCATCTGACGTTAGTGTTAACCCTTTTAGCATTGTAAACACAAGTAATAAGTAATCAAATACATTGTTTGCAAGAATCTCAAAACACAATGATGCCAAATGGCTTTGAAATACAACGGAAACAGTAACCTGGAAATTCAGGCGGTACCGAGCTTGCAGCGCTCCCTAGTGTAGAAAACACCAGCCATACCAGAGCAGTTTCTAAACATATCCTCGTCTACATACCCGTCTAGGCAGTGCCGGATTATCCATTAGCCCAGACTAGGCCATGGCCTGGGGCCCCCAATGATCAGGGGCCCACTTAAAATGGATTTTTTGATAATAAATTTTCAGGGGGTGAATGTTTTTCTCCTATCGTCATTAGCATGCTATCGGTGTTTAAATGAGTGTGCATTTTCACGTTTTGTTTTCTTTACCAACTTACCAAAGTAAAGATTGCAAAGCCATTAAAAATTTATATATGAAAAGGTAATTTAATTTAAAAAAATAAATTTTAACAAATTATGTTTCTTACTTTATAGTTTAGTTTTTAACAGAAATCGGAAAGATATTTAGGACAAAAAAAATTAATTGATCGCTATAAATAGTTTAATTTTTATGAGGGGTATTGAAGCTTAACCCTTAGTGATTCCATTCAGCTAATTCTCAATAGGAATAAGTAACTGAAAAAGAGGTTATAGGAATATTTTAAATCATGATGCTTGAAAAAATGATTTAGCATTTTTAAGGAAATAATTATAGCCAATCTAGCTTTTAATAAAGCTAGTTTTCATCTAAAATATTGACTAAATGGGCATCAGAAATTTTTCTTTTAGTTTTAAATAAAGAAATTTTGTTATAGTCAACGTCAGCTATTTTTCCAAGTTAACATTTTCAATTATAGTTAAAGCTCTTAAGTTAGTTATTTTTTTTAATTGCAGAATTATTGCGCGCGCGCGCACACACACACGCACGCACGCACGCACGCACGCACGCACGCACGCACGCACACACGCACACACACACACACACACATTCTTCACGTGTAAGCAAAAATATTTTTGACGCCCTTCTCCATCAAGGATAATAATAAATATGAAAATATGAACGGAGAAAAATAAATTTTATTCACGATTTTAAAAATAAGTCAAAATATCTGCTTTGTGTTACTTAACCCAGTTAACCGATTATCAGTGGATGGGTTATGAGTGGGAAATTTTTGAACATCTTCCGTATAGTTCTGATTTAGCTCCTTGAGAAAGCGTGCCCACAGGAAACGTTTTTATACTCAGGATGCGCTTTCTAAGTTAGGAAATGTGTCAAAAGATTTTATTAGAAATGTCTAGGAGGATTTAGTGTCGTGGGGAATCTTAGATCACTATAGTTCACCATGAATTAAGATATATTTATGTCTTTTTGCACTTTTTTATGTAGAAAATTCTATTTAACATGTGAGGAGTAAGAAATCGACAAAGTCAACCTTCATTTATGAAAAGGTACTCCACTATAGAATCGAGATAACATGTCTTATATACTAGTGAATTGGAATTGTATTTTTGTAGTGGTACAGAGATTCCAACTTGCTCCGGACAGCAAGCATATATTTTGTAGTGGTAGTTTACCAATTGTGGTTCTTGTTGTAATAAATTCAATTAAGTAGATTTTTATCCACCACTACTTCTAAATAATTCGTAGGCTTATCTAATGTACCACTGTATAGTACTTATGTCATACTATATCTTTTAAAAAGCAAGCAAAAATGGTCAAATATTTGCGAAATTTACTTTGTAGTTATTTACCGTTTTTGTAATTATTTTGGATAATCCGGAGCAGTTGACATTTCTGGTGGTAGATACACTACAATACTCCCCCACCAGAATTATATCTGTGATAGAATTCGATGAACGGATGCTATGTAACAGCTAGTTGTTTCATTGCTGTTTTGTGAGAAGCCGGGAGAGCTGTATTAAGTTCATTATCACAGTCACTTCTGTGTTGCCTTTAGCAGTCGAGTGAATACGTTGAATGCGATTGAGACTGAGAAGCATCAGCGTAAGGAGGACAATGTCGTAGTCACAAGTAGGAAGTCAACTGTTCAATGTGGCCCATCCATCGAAGTAGGTGTGTTCAAATCGTAATGAGCGTTTCTGCCAAGTTAGGTGTGTTCACATCGCGTACTGGTCACCAATGTGGAGATAGTAATCGACGAAGTCAACCTTCATCCATGAAAAGGTACCCTACAGTAGAATCGAGTTAACATGTCTTATATACTAGTGAATTGGAATTGTATTTTTGTAGTGGTAGACACACTACAAACTTTTTCATGTAACTTTGAATTATGAAATTTCGAAGCCCTTCCAATTCCTTTTAACAATGAAATATAATTAATTCCATTTCGAAAACCTTTTGAAGGAATAAAAAGTAACTAAAAAAGATTTTTAGATGAAAAGTTACTTTTTCCCTTTTTCATTGCATTCCTGTAAATGGCTATTAAATCACGTAAACGTCAACTATCGAATTCTTCCTCGACTTAACTATTATTTCATCTCGGATTTCAATTCCGCCAGAAGTACTTCCGAGGGAGGATTACTTGGCGGAAGTTTTATGGGTTATCTGGAATTTATTTTCTGGGGTAAAAATAATCCCGGAGAAAAAGTAAACACGCAGTGAGAAAATATATTTTGAGGAAAGGGGTACAAAACTGTGTTTCGGGGCAGGACTATATACTTAACCGAACTATTTTTGTTTTGAGCTCCAAAGAATGATTGGCTCTTCGTGTTCAGTATAAAAATTTATCACTTTTTCTTATCAATATTTATAGGTCTGCTTCCTGAATTGATCCGATTCAGGTTTTCGTATGAAATGTGGCTATGAATTTCAGAAAGAAAAAAAAGTTGTGGATGAAAATAATGAATATGGAAAGAAAGGATAGTAAATGTTTTTCATTGCTATGAGTGTTAACGAAACAACATTAAATATAAAGATTTACATTCATCGCATATAAATAATTTTTCGTGATATTTATTGAATCCACTGTTTAAATTTTAGGATCGTAAGCCTAATAGTTATAACACCTATAATACTTATAAGAGGGGGATTTACACACAGACCCACTATTATATATATTATATATATATATGGGATCTGGGATCCCGGATATATATATATATAATAAATACAAGAAAACACGAAGAAAGTTAAGAAAAACAATAAGTTTCGTTTACTGCTCTTAAGCTGTAAGTAAACAGAACCCATTAGATAAGTTCAAAATGAAGAATAAAACAAGGAAAAAAACAAAGAAAAATTAAAGACATATGAAAAAAGGGGGAAATAATAAGCAAAAAATAACAAACAATTTAAAAAAAAAAGAAAGGGGATGAAATTTCATTTAAAAAACCGGAAAAAAACGGGAAAAAAAGATATAATCTTTTCATCAGCCCACATGATTATATCCGTAAAACAGAGTACTTTCTGATATTGTATTCTTTTTCTTTCATTTTATTTTCTGTTTCTACATGTTATTTTTACTTATTTTTACTTTTTGTGTTCTATTTTATTTGTTGTAATTTTTATAAAATTTTTTTTTTTTGAGTGCTCCTCACACTATTGTATTAATATATTTTGCTTTGGATTTATTGATACAATATCAGAATGCACTCTGTTTTGCGGATATAATCGTGTGGGCTGATAAAAGATTATATCTTTTTTTTCCGGTTTTTTAAATAAAATTTCTTCCCTTCCCCCCTTTTTTTGTTTGTTATTTTTTACTTATTATTTCCCCCTTTTTTCATATGTCTTTAATTTTTCTTTTTTCTCTTCTTTGTTTTATTCTTTATCTTGAATTTTTATATATATATATA
>NC_092211.1:11191939-11206022 GCF_043381705.1 Parasteatoda tepidariorum
TTCTGTATATATATATATATATATATATATATATATACATGCATGCTTAGTAACCTATAGGGCCACATTGTGAACCCCTATAACTATTTCCTCTGGTAGGGTACACTAGCACCCGGTAATATAATACGTGATCCAATTTGAATATTATTTGTCAATATTAATGGGAGATATAGGGCCATGTTGTATTACAGAATATTGTATTCAAATTTCCTCATATTAACACTATTCAACACACGAACACAGACGCACCAGCTCTTTCTTTTGTCACTAAACTATCCGAGATCCAAGCTTAATAATATTTAGCCTGGATCTCGGAAAGTTTATTATAATGACATTATAATTATATAATTATGTTTAAGATAATTATATTATAATGACAGAAAAAGCGATTTAAACCTAGAAATATGTAACTTGGAAGAGGTAAATTGATAAATGTGATACTAAGTTCTTTCAAAAAATAATTCGAGTAATTTAACGTAATAAAATTTTTCTGTCATTATTAATTACTTCTTAAAAATAATAACTTAATATTTTTTGCATATTGTAGATTAATTATAATTTGAAGATTTTTATTTATTTATTTTTTTTTATTTATTTTTTTCTTCCTTTTTTACATTTTGGTGGTGAAGCAAAATCCACTAGACTCAAGCAATAAAATATTTAACCATAAAACTATCAAAAATGTTACTTGTGTCCCATTTATTTCCTTTTTTATTATTTTTCGCTATCATTAAAACCTCCACCTAAAGAGGGTAAATTCAATTAAGTTTTTGAACTGGCACGCAATCAAAAAAGTCTTTAACTAATAAATAATTTCTTTATAAACAAAAATTCCTAAATAAAATCGTAAGAAATGAAGAAATGTTGTTGGACGAGCCGAGGTTGCTTAGGGGATAAAACACTCACCTCCCAATGAAGTGAACCTGGTTCGAATCACAGCGATGACAGGTCGATACGAATAACGCATCCAGCCTGCACCGATACAACATTTACGTAAAATATCATCCAGGCGGATGATGGATTAGGCAGGGGTGGCGAACCTTTATACACCAATGAGCCATTTTTTCTAAAAAATTGTTTAATGAGGTCATAGACGTGCCGTCAAATAATTTTGACTTCGTGATTATTGGGAAAATAATAATACTAAACACTATCAACTCAAAACTCTTGATTTACATTGAAAAAAAAATACATTTTGCCATGTCTTAAAATAACTTAAAGTAACATCAGTGTGACTTCTGTAGTTGCAGATTCGATGACAAATGACTTATATTAGGTTGTAAGATGTTAGTTTAAGCAGGACTGTTATTTTTTTTTTCTAGTTGTTTATTGTTAGCTTGTTTTTTATGGCTATTAATTGTCTTTTTAGCATTAATTGTAAATTTTTTTATTAGTAATTGTTTATTATTTTGTTTGTTTTTGTGAATTTTAATTTAATTGTTACATATGCTTCATAGTGTAATAGCATTTTTGTAATAACAATTCATAGTGTAATAACAATTGTGATCTTTGCCGTGCCTAAAACATTGTGTCTCGTGCCATAAATGGCACGCGTGCCATTGGTTCGCCATCCCTGGCGTACACCATCGAATAACTCGTATGCTCTCTTATCTACAAAACGAATTCACCAAGCTGGTTGAGCACATTGTAGCAGGAGCACGAAAAAGTTTTCTAGTATACTAGTTATTTCTAAAATGCCTAAAGTAAAAGCCTGCACAAGCAAAAAACTGGACAGTTTTGTGAAAGAATTTGGGTCGGATGTGTTTTCTACTGATGGGAGCATTCTGTTTTGTAAGGCATGCGAGAAGTCAGTAAATTTTGAGAAGAAGTATTTTATATCTCAGCACTTGGAGACATCTAAGCATAAAACAGCAAAAGATAAAAAAGATGGGAAAACATCGACTCTGATTTCCACCTGTTTTCAATTATCTTCTCGCAAATCGGANCCTTTTTTATTATTTTTCGCTATCATTAAAACCTCCGCCTAAAGAGGGTAAATTCAATTAAGCTTTTAAACTGGCACGCAATCAAAAAAGTCTTCAACTCATAAATAATTTCTTTATAAACAAAAAAATCCTAAATAAAATCGTAAGAAATGAAGAAATGTTGTTGGACGAGCCGAAGTTGCTTAGGGGATAAAGCACTCACCTCCCAATGAGGTGAACCTGGTTCGAATCACAGCGATGACAGGTCGATACGAATAACGCATCCAGCATGCACCGATACAACATTTACGTAAAATATCATCCAGGCGGATGATGGGTTAGGCAGGGGTGGCGAACCTTTATACTACAACGAGCCATTTTTTCTAGAAAAATTGTTTAATGAGGTCATAGACGTGCCGTCAAATAATTTTGACTTCGTGATTATTGGGAAAATAATAATACTAAACACTATCAACTCAAAACTCTTGATTTACATTGAAAAAAAAAAACATTTTGCCATGTCTTAAAATAACTTAAAGTAACATCAGTGTGACTTCTGTTGTTGCAGATTATATGACAAATGACTTATATTAGGTTGTAAGATGTTAGTTTAAGCAGGACTGTTATTTTTTTTTTGCTAGTTGTTTAGTGTTAGCTTGTTTTTTATGGCTATTAATTGTCTTTTCAGCATTAATTGTAAATTTTTTTATTAATAATTGTTTATTATTTTGTTTGTTTTTGTGAATTTTAATTTAATTGTTACATATGCTTCATAGTGCAATAGCATTTTTGTAATAACAATTCATAGTGTAACAACAATTGTGATCTTTGCCGTGCCTAAAATATTGTGTCTCGTGTCCTAAATGGCACGCGTGCCATTGGTTCGCCATCCCTGGATTAGAGCCTATTTGCCGTCAGGCTGGCCGTGGGAGGTTTTCGTGGTTTCTCTCTCCATGGCACGCAAATGCGGGTTAATTCCAACAAAAAGTCGTCGACGAAGGTAATTTTTTTCCCAATGCTTGATCTAGGAGTCCTCCCGTCTTCTGGATTAGGTTCAAAATTACAAGGCTACGGCATTGAACATTGTTAGTCGTAAACCCTAAATTGGGTCGGGTGTTCAACGACGGCTATAAAATAAAATAAAATATTGTTAGACGCTTCGGAGATTAAAACCAAAATATCATTTTATTTTGTCGAGACTTTAATTTTAACACTAAACATACCATAACTGGTTAAATGACAGTTTAAGAACTTTTGCATCGAAAATGCTGTTATCATGTTATTGTTCTTGCACATTTGACTTCATGACTTTCTCTAACAGTTATATACAGTTAATATTCTATTATTAGTAATTTTTGTATTTTGTTTGCTTCGAATAATACTTGTCGCATACATATTTCGACCACAACCGGTCATTTAATCGGGAGAACAATTTATTTTGCTTTATAAGGTTATCGGATCAGAAATGACGATGCAATGCGTGTTCAACGTATTGCATTCGACGAGTTGCACATTTCTGCTAAGACTGTTGCGTAGTGAGTTCAATCAGAATAACTGTGAATTTAAATTTCAAGAAAGTAGCTAAAATTTTAGATTGGCATTTTTGTGTAGGAAAAAGTGACAAAAACTAGATGTTTCGGACAATAGCTTATATTTTACTTCGATAGCTTTACTTCATTTCTAACTAACGGTTAGTTTTTTCAATCGAGACAGCACATGTTCTTAGAAGAAATAACATTAATTATAAGAATAATTTTAAGTATCATAATTCTTATACATTCTTATTATAATATGGATAATTATCAGAATTATAGAAATAATAATAGTTAGAAGGAATATGTTTGGGGAAAACACACAATGGAAACACCCTGTATATGGGTCATTCTCACAAAAACAGTCATTTTCATGTCCCCAGTATATTTTATGTTTGTTTTACAACTTACGAAAATTTTTTTCAGAGAAAGTGTCCTTCAGAATTCAGGCTAACAAAAGAATAAAAATAAAATTATCAATTTTTATTTTTTATTTATTTTAGGTAATTAAAATATACCAATATGTCATTCCCTCACTTGTCCCCACTGCTGATTTAAAAAAAGAAAAAAATTGTTTCTGAAATAAAATTTTTTTTTTTACAAATTCGTGTTTTTTATTTCAGAATACTGAAATATAGAATTCAGAAAATCAATTTTAAATTTAATTTCTGATAAAAATATTAACACAGCACTATTTTAAACTTTGTCCCCAGTGTTTCGCGTCATTCCCTCACAACAATGTTCTTATCACCTGCAATCTTCTTAGAATAAAAATATTTTAATAAAAACTTCAGAAGTTAACAACTGGCATCATAGAACAAAATTGCAGTATGTTTCCATCTTCAACTTAAAGAAGCTTTGCTGTGGAATAAATTTGAATGAATCAAACCAGGTAAAATTTTTTACATTTGTCATTCCCTCATGTCATTTTTTAGAGTAAAATAAAATACAACTTCATCGAGAAAGTGGATAATTATATGTTGCTTTCTTGTATGAATATAATTGTATGTGATTGACTTCAGAAATTAATTAGGCCTAACTGTTATTTTTAAATTTTATTGAATTCGTCATTCCCTCACTAGTGTATAAAGTGAGGGAATGACGCTGAAGTGAGGGAATGATTCAAGATGAGTATATTATTAAATTTTTTTTTGTTCAATCGTGCCAGCCAATTTTATTTCCCAAACCTGTAAAAACTATTAAATATATAAGACTAAATTATAATAAATATTAGATATACTTAGTATGTTATCATTTTCAAACTTTAGGTAGATGTAACTTAGATAAAAACATGTATTAAAATAAAATATCATTCCCTCACTATTAGTGTCATTCCCTCACTTTTTAAATAGTGAAAATAATTAATTTACTTATTAATTAATTTGAAAAATAAATTAAAAAATTAATAAATTAATTTATTAAATTAATTAATTTATTTATTAAATTAATTAATTAATTATTAATTATTATAAATTAATTAATTATAAATTAATTATTTAAAAAATTGATTAATTTAAATATTAAGTATAATTTATAGGATATATACTTTCTTTATAATGCCATTACATATTTCTATTAATATAGAAAGTTTCAGAGCTTTTTATTCACTTTACTTTTTTGGGATTTTATGAACTGAAAAATGACAGTTTTCGTGAGAATGACCCATATGTAAAAAATGCGTTGAGCAACGAATTAAAATTTCTTATTCTTTGTGTTTGTAATACATAAAAATTGACAATATACAATTTTGTTTAATTATAATAATGCTGTTTTCGTTTATTTCCTTCCTAACATCCACATTTCATACATTCAATCAAGAAACATTAAATTCGGTCATTTGGCCGGCTATGGTAGAAATAGCTATAGATTAAGCGTTGGTATGTTTAGTGTTAACATTAACATCTAATTTATATTGCTAAATTAATATGTTTTTTACAAATTTCCCTTGTGGCGATTGGTCCCAAAATAACAAAATTCAGTAAATTGAGTTTTGTCAATACTTTCAGACATTTGATCCCAAAACGCTGACATGTTGCAATTGCTATAATATCCAATTACAGTTAAATATCTAATAAAGACGTAAGAGAGTTGTTACGTCGCAATATGTGACCTTTTAGGAGGCTTTTCGGAAGACGTAAAAAAGCTATTTTTGTGCCTCCCAACAGTCCCATTCTATTGTCAGTGGAGTCTTGTAACCACTGACGTGTGTGATTACCTTTTTCCGATCTATTGCTTATCGAAGACAAGAAATGTGTGTAATCTTTATAATGAAACTCTTAGCTGTATAGATTAGTATGCATTTGTTAGTTTGTGTTATCAAAACATTCAGATAATTTCTGTCGAGTATTTATTAATTTATATTTTAATGGTGTTCTCCCGAATTCTTTTGAGAACGAAAAAAAACAAAAAAAAACTCATAGTCCGAGTCAAAACAATTTTTAATAATGTATTAGCTATCCTCTTTTCCACCTCCCCCCCCTGTGACAGATTTTTTTCTGGCTCTCTGCGACATAACTCTCTAATACTGACATCTTTCTTCAAGATACTTATAAAAATAACAAATATACATGTCACTAATTCAAAGTAACAGACGCGTCAAATTCAAAAAAATTATAATAATAATAATTTTGGATTAAATAAAATAAATACTTCTGCGACATACCTCTCTAATACTGATATCTTTCTGCAAGATACTTTAAACATAACAAATATACATGCTACTAATTTAAAGTAACAGAAGTGTAAACTTCAAAAAAAAAAAAAAAAATAATAATTTCGGATTAAATAAAATAAATATTTCTGCGACATACCTCTCTAATACTGATAACTTTCTGTAAAATACTTATAAAAATAACAAATATACATATTACTAATTTAAGATAACAGAAGCGTCAACTTCTAGAAGAAAAAAATAATTTCGGATAAAATAAAATGATTTTTTTAAGTGATTGTGTAATATTCTTTTTGCTTTACTATTATGTTCGATATTCTTGCATTTTGTTGCAGGGGAAAACGCACTGTTTCCTTTTTCACATTTTGCAATCCATCATCACATTTAAAAAATAATTAAAAAATCGTGTAATAAGTAGCAGTAGTAACTACGGAAAAAAAAAAAAAAGATCGACGACGAAATCACGCGAATCGGACTCTTCAAAAAGGGGTTACTCAAATGCGTATTTTCATTTCAGAATTCAGTTGTTGTTATAAATAATATAGTATTAAAAATATCGCATTTAAAGTATCGTATTTTTAAAAGCTATGTGGAAATCAATAGTAATAACATTATAAAAAAAAAATAGAACGAAAATTTCTGCTGAAAAGAAAACAAAATTTTTCACTTCATTATTCTTTATTTTTTAATATTCTCAAATGAAAATCGAAAAATCACAAGCATTTTTTTCCCACTCCGATGTGCGAGAAAAGCATCTTTGAATATAATTCTGAAGAAAGAAATTGTTTCAGAATTCTGCACAAAAAGAAGTGTAAAAATTTTTCGTTCCCAAAGGAAAAATCTTTCTGCAAGAGCTCTGTAACGTTCTGTGACAATGTCGGCGTGTCGCCACGAATCTGCCACGGCCTCTCCCCTATNCCAGAATTATGTTCTTATTATTTTTTTCTAAGTTAGAAATTTCATTACTGTACAGTACAACAATTTTACTAGAATTTTTTTTCACCGTGTAGTGATCATATTTTCAAATACTATCACTTAATCTTTACGGATCGAAGATCTAACCTGAAATATTTTTTTTAAAATTTTATTTCCAATGAGCTGCACAATCCGTCTTCCCGATGAGCAGACCTAGTGCGTTCTCCAGAAGTAGTATCCACTCTTTCAGGACCACCACAATGGTAATTTGGACGTCTAGATTCTGCCGCACTAGATGGCAGCACCGAGACTCTATTTGGATGCTAAAGTGCACTAGGAATTCAATTTTGCCGGAAATGCCAAGAGCCAATAAGGCACTCCAGGGATCTTTTATATGCCACATCATACGACATGGCCACTGAGGATTTTCTGCATCCCGAAAATCCGATATCTGGGCCGGGGATCGAACCCGTAGACTTGGGCTCAGAAGGCCGACGACAAACCAACTGCGCCACCCAGCCATCTATCCTGAAATATGCTAATTACGAAATTAAAAGGCAAAAACGTTTTTCCTCAATATAAGGATGGTAACTACAATCAAGAATATATGGTTCCAATTGTATCGTAAGGAGATAGATGCAGCGTTTGATCCCTTAAAAGGTTATTTTTATTTTTTGCCAATTTCGCCTCAGCACTCATGTCTCAGAAACTGAGGAAGCGAATTTAAAATTTTGTAACACAATTATAAAACTTGTTTATCCAAAGATGACTCTATAGAAAAAAATACGTTTCATAATTATAGATTTTTTTAATTATTTAATTTACTAATGGTCTACAAACTTATTTTTGTAAGATATTCATATTTTTAGGCAGGTTTAATCTACGCAATATTGGACGAAAAAATCCGAAATTGGAAAAAACGCTTGAAAAAGTTTTCTTGAAAAATTTAAAAAATTCGACTTCTTTCCCAAAGCGACATACGCAAAGGATGAACTTAACATAGAGAGGTGAACATCGATACAGAAAAATAAGCACAAAGTAAAATTAATATTATGGGTCCAAACTTTGGAGCGCTCTCCTGACCAAACTATTGGAAGCATATTTCCAAAATTGCGGTTAACCATAATTTGGGGGTCAAAAATCCGAATCCGTCGAAAAAGAGGTATCTTTATTCAGAGAAAGTATGTTTTTGAGTCTGATTTCGTATCTTAAAATATCGTCAGCATTTATTAATTAGCACATTTGAGATCACCCTCTTGAGCCATTAAGATTGAGTACTAGAGCGCGAAAATCCGATCACACACTAGATCAAAAGTTATTCAGGCTGGTCAGTTTTTTTTATGCGCATTGTACAATCTACGAGAATATGAAATAATTTTAAGAGTGAGTTTTTTTTCAATGCGTATATTCAATCAAGTACAATTTTTACATGCGAGCCAACCAATTTTTAAAATGTTGCGGCATTGATAAATGTTACATTTATCATTGCACAAAAAAACAACAAACAACAACAACAAAGAAAAAAACACGAGAGATTGATTTATTTTTTATATGAGTTTCACGTACTTGAGTACAATCTTAATTTCTCGAGGGACGGATCTCAAATATACTAATTAATTTGTGCAGACGATATTTTAATATACGAAATTTTAATATACGATATTTTAATATACGAAAAAGAGAGAGTTTGATTTATTTTTATCTAATTTTCACGTATTTGAATACAATGTTAATGATTTGAGCGACTGACCTCAAATATGCTAATTAGTTCGTGCAGACGATATTTTGATATACGAAATCAGGCGCAAAAACAAAATGACAGGGGGTAGTCATAATCTGGGAAATATGTTCCCAACAATTTGCAAAGCTGTAGAAAGTTTGAATACCTTAATATTAATTTCGCCACATCTCGAGAACAAAATTCATTTGTCCAAAGATTATTCAACAGAAAAAATAATTTTAAATAATTATTTGTCCTTCTTTATTATTTTATTTAACAATAGCCCAAAAAATTATAAATTGTGTAGTATAAAAGCCATAAGTATTAAAAAGCGATGTATGCGAATTTTATAATTGAGTGCAAAAGTTTTTCAATTTGTTTAAAACGCTTTTGGGCACGGAGAAATACGCAAAATGTAAAATTAGCAATAAGGGGGTCAAAGAGCCATGGTGGCTCAGGGGATAGAGCGTCCGCCTTCCAATAAGGCGAACCGGGTTTGAATCCCAGCGATGGCTGGTCAATACGAATTCCACACCCGGCTTGCACCGACCANAAGACATGCCATCACAATTTTGATCCTCTGCAGAGGGGATGACATCCCCGCATCGGTACCACATCGACGTGCACGCGAAGTCGAGCACTTCACGGTAGAACAGTTTAAGGAGGAGCGATACTGCTCACCAAATGGTCCCCCACCCGCACATTGACCACACCCAGTGATGCTTGACTTCGGTGATCTGCTGGGAACAGTGTCTTAACGATCAGTCCACGACGGCACTTTATGATGTTAGAAAATCGAAGTAAATTATTCCCGGAACAGCCCGTTGTTGGCTAAGGCAATCATAAAGGCTAAAGCTCCATAATTTTGCGAACAACGGAATGATTATGGCAATGTGGTCAACATTGCGCAGAGGCAGTCTTAACTTCCTAGTCAAACTGGTACCTCTCTATATGAAATTGATTGGGCTTCAAGCAGCTGCTGTGGTTAGTCCCGCAGTGGACTGATCGTTAAGACACGGTTCCCAGGCATCACTGGCTACAGTCAGTGAGCGGGTGGGTGACCACTTGGATCCGTCTGCGTAGGGACCAAGGGTGTGCGGTATTGGTCCTCATTAAACTGTTCTACCGTAAAGTGCTCGACTTCGCGTGCAGGTCATCAGGCTACCGAAGCGGGGGGGGAGGGGCATCCCCTCTGCAGAGGATCAAAATTATGATGCCATGTCTTCGGATCATCCTCAGAGATGTTTCCCAGACCGTCGCCAATAGCCCATCGTGCAGCTCTAATGCGACGTAAATTAACTACAACAACAGCTCCAGTTCTTTACAATGACTGTTCAATGTTGTGATTGTTCCGGTTCTTCCCAGTGACTGTTCGCCGACTCTCATCAATCCCGATGATTGCTTCGCAATGAATTCTGTTCCTGAAACGTTCGCCTTAAGAGCGTTTGCCTTGAAATGAGACGAACCGGGTTCGAATCCCGGCAATGTCTGGTCGGTGCGAATTCCGCATCCGGCTTGCTCAAACCACAGTGCTGACATGAAATATTCTGAATGGTAGGCGGATCATGGGTTAGAGTTCCCATAAAATTTATTTTCATGAAAAAATGAAGACAAATATTCCATACAATATGAAGCCCTTTCAATTGAAGTATATATTGCGTTCAGACACTTTGAAGTATCTTAAATAATCGGTAATTTAAAACGCAAATAATAATTAGTGTGAAATTTTAAGTTTAATTTTACAATTTATAAAAAGGTAAATGGAGAGATAGAAAATCCTTCTAAAGAATAAACATCTGGTTGTTATCGAAAAAAGCAAACGATTTTAAATCAAACGTGAAATACAGCTGCAATTTTTTTAACCGTCAGCATATTTTATTTCTTCTTAGAGTGGCTCAAATTAAGGAATTTAAAGCTTTGATGCTGTCGCTTAAAATTGAACCAATAATCGTTCGTAAAAATTATGTTTCAAGACTAAAATTCATTGATTTACGTTGAATCTGTTGAAAACCATTACATATGCTTTTGCTTTATAAGAGCTTTGTTCTACGTATATTAAATGCTAACTGTTGATTTTTGGTGATGCTTAGTTACTTAGTTGTAATGTATTATTTAGAAAAAGGACGAGCAGCTGGACATCTTTAACAATGACATAGTTCGCTTGAATACATATCCGAAGAACTCGTATGACAATTGTAGCAACGATGAGGTTACCAAAAATGGAATATTTCGTACATGTGATAATTTTTGTTGAATGCTGCTTTATAAAGCTTTGTTCCGTTTATGGTTTGGTTAATAGTCATTGCATTCCAAGAAGCCTGTGATTTTGAGAACTTTTGTAGTGGTTGTTTAAAAAACCTAAAGTGATTTATCAGCTTCGTAAATCCCGTTTTGTTCGATCGCGCTGCTAAAAGAGAAAAATCATATAAAAGGGGTAAGTCCAACTAATTTTTTTAATTTTTTTTGTATATTTGCTCTGGTGTGACAAAATGTATTGAGAATTTGCGATGTAAGGTTAATTAGAATAAGTTAATGTTTTAAGATTGATAATTAAAGAATATGTTTTGAATTCACTTTCTATTACGTCTACTATTTAATTTCGTTGTATAAAGGTTCTTTCTTTGCTAATATTCTTTGGGAATTAGTTTTCGATTGCTAAGTCAATGTTGTTTCTTTTTTATCATATATATATATTTATTTATTTTCTCTTAATTTTTACAATGCACCCTATTCGTCAATACGTTTTGAAACTTTTTCTCAATTTTCCTAAAATTTCACCTTTTTCACTAAATACACAAATTATTGAACATTTGAGAAAATAAAATATTTTTTAAGTTTCATTNTATATATTTTAATTTTCTCTTCATTTTTATAATGCACCCTATTCGACAATACGTTTTGAACATTTTTCTCAAAATTTTACTAAAATTTCACTTTTTTCACTAAATACACAAATTATTGAACTATTGAGAAATTAAAATATTTTAAGTTTTATTTTAATTAAAAAAAAAATTATTTCATTAGCAAATGTAAACTTTGTCTTGTCAAATTTATTTTAATATTTCAATTTATAATTCTCACAATACACAATTATTTATTTAATATTAATATAAATAAATAAATTTTTAGCATTATCAAAATTAATTTTTCAAAATGAACTAGGCTTATTGAAATTTATACCTTATAGACATAATTTTTAAGTATTACAAGCCTATTTATCCCTGTAAACAGAAATAATTATTTGGTGGGTGGATACATTATTTACGTCAGACTGCAGCTGCATAATGGGCTAGTGGCGACGGTCAGGGAAAGAGGGGATGACTCCCCTTCTTTGGTAGCCCGACGACCTGCGCGTGAAGTCGAGCACTTTGCTGCAAGAACAAGGACCGATACCGCGCACTCTCGGTCCCTACGCAGTTTGATCAAAGTGATCATTTACCCGCATCCAGAGATGTTTAACTTCGGTGTTCTACTGTCTTTACGATCAGTCCACTGCAGGACAAATGTTTGAAAGTTGCATATTTTTACAAGCGGTTTTCATAAAATAAAATATGGTAACGTTTTATTAATTCTAATTTCTTGATAAAATTTATTTGTACTTTTTTATTTCTTATTTCTATTCAGAATGATAATTCTTAGTGATGCTCTAGTACAGGACTCCCACCTGTCAGGGAGAACAGGGAAAACCTCGAATTATCAGGGAATTTTATTTTTATTCTTAAAAAAGCAGGGGAAATTAAATTTTTCTTTCTCTCCAAAAACTAAAAAAAAAAAAAATCCTGCATTATACCTGGAAAATAACCAGTTTTAGAATAGTCAGTAACCGTAATCAGTTATTGAAATTCAAGTTAAATAATTTTAGCATCTAATACAATTATTTGTTGCAAAAATTTCACATTTTAGTGCAAGTTCCGTGCTTGCATCCTCTTTCAATGATATTTTTTTTTACTCGTAAAATCTAATATATATTTGATATTACAAATAAAAAAAATTCTGATTATTCTGATGGAAAAATTGAACTTTTCTTGATATGCCAGGAAATTTTTTTCTGAAATTGAGTGTGCATCCTGTACGCAGTCAGGGGTCTGTTTAGAAGAAATTTGGGTCCGTTAACGGACCCTTCACAAAATATCTTTTCATAAAAACGGACCCTTCACAAAGTATTTTAACTTAAAAACGGACCCTTCACAAATTTGATAATCTTCATTATTGTTTTGTTAATCAAATAAACCCTTCCCAAGGCAGAAAACAAGAAAGATTGATGTAAAGGAATTAAGTTTTGTCTTCGGCAGACGCTTCCTCTATTATTCGTACGAAATGAATATTCTGCGCTCAGCAGTATAGGCTAAATACCAAATATTTGTATGTTGCATTTCTAATTTAGAAGCAGCAATTGCTGTTTATTTTTGAACATTTTAATTTTTTTAATTATAATTTTACAGTGCCGAGCTTAATCTTGTATCTATTTACAATTTAAAAGCTTATTGCAAAAGTTTTTTGCAATAACCGGACCCTATTTGTACAATTTCATAAAAGCGGACTCTGGTTGAAAAAATGTGAGCAATTTTTCCATAATTTCACGAAAAACGGACCTTTCACAAAATGTCTGGTCAGACCCCTGGTAGTATATTTCAGCAATGTGTAGCAACAATTAAAATAATTGAAGAAAAAAAAAACTGAAGTCCAAAGTTCAAACTCTATCTATTCTTTAAATGAGTTCAAGCTGGAATGATTTCAAAGTAAAGTATATCAGCGGAATGCTTTGAAAACAAAAAGAATTAATTATGCAATGAATATTCAGTATCCGCACTAGCAACAGGATCGCAACGAAAATGCGATAGTCACGGGGACTCAATTGTAAAGTCACATGTGACTTCAGTGACGGCGATGCGTGGGTTTAAAAATGTTACTATGTCCACCTTTGGTTTGATGACGTCACCCAGATGTTAACATGAGAACTTAATGGGTCATTTAATTACGTTATCGTGTGACAAATATGACATATTCGATTCAAATGTGTCGGAAATATGACAAATTCTCAATTTAATCTAGTCATGGTGAGAAGAAGCTGTGACGTATTCACGTCTCCAACTGGGTCACTGGTTTTCATTTAGTATTGCTCATTTATAATGAGAGTTTAGCTAACTAAATTCGCAATATAATCATACAGGGTGCGTAGCGTTTTTAAGAAGTGCTTAAAGGTGCTTATTTTCGATTTTTGTTTTTTAAAAGCCCTTTAAGGTGCTTTTTTCATTGGGTGTTTTTAAAAAGTGCTTAATTTTCCCTTTTTCAAAATGAGCTTAGTTGTACAATTCAAACA
>NC_092211.1:11207198-11217956 GCF_043381705.1 Parasteatoda tepidariorum
TTTTTTAAGGTCAAGAGCCACTGCCCGGTATATATTTGCCCGATAAGTCAAACACTGATGTTTCTTGTAATCTATCGTCAGTAAGTATTAAAATATCGAATAAATGTAATCTATCGTCAGTAAGTATTAAAATATCGAATAAATGTAATCTATCGTCAGTAAGTATTAAAATATCGAATAAATGTAATCTATCGTCAGTAAGTATTAAAATATCGAATAAATGTAATCTATCGTCAGTAAGTATTAAAATATCGAATAAATGTAATCTATCGTCAGTAAGTATTAAAATATCGAATAAATGTAATCTATCGTCAGTAAGTATTAAAATATCGAATAAATGTAATCTATCGTCAGTAAGTATTAAAATATCGAATAAATGTAATCTATCGTCAGTAAGTATTAAAATATCGAATAAATGTAATCTATCGTCAGTAAGTATTAAAATATCGAATAAATGTAATCTATCGTCAGTAAGTATTAAAATATCGAATAAATGTAATCTATCGTCAGTAAGTATTAAAATAACGAGTAAATGTAATTATATCCATGAATAAATTAATATCAAATCGGATGACGTTTTGAATTTGTCATTTTTGAATGACATTTTGACGAATCGGAGATGTATTTTATACTTTGCCGGTTTCTCATTTGGCATTCTATAGATTGCCTAGGAAATGTTTGAAATATAAATCATTTCATACCTTGCCGGTTAATTTTAGGCATTCTATACAATGCCTAGTCATTCTATACAATGCCGGATTTCATACTTTGCCGGTAGCATATACATGATATTGGATTCAAAATAGGAGATTCCACCAATAAATTGATTATTATTTAAAAGAAGGATTTTTTTTTTCATTATAATTTCACATCGTCAATTACGGTATTTTATTTATTTATTTTTGTTTCTAAATGACTTTTTCAATTACTTCGCTGTAGTGATTTTTTTCTTAATTTTTAAAAATTTTTTTAACTTCCCGTGAAAAGATTTTTTTTACCTTGCTTTTTTAAACTGGAGTTTTTTATTACCTACTCCAATCCTAATATTTTTAATTTCTCGATTTTTACAAAACTGTAATTTTTTCTTAAAGTTAAGAGTTTTTTTTTCTCCCTTCTTACTGTCGTAAAAAACAGATCGATAGAGGTGTACGGTGTTTTACAAGTATGCATCAAAGCCTAAAGTCATTACTTTCAATTTTCGTGTCGTATCAGGAAAAGAAAAAAACAATGTTTTAAAGCAATTCTACCATATAATGCGTCACACAATATTTTTTTTTCACCCTTGTCGTTTATCAGTTTTAAAAATGGCGAGTGAGAAAAGTGTTCTCATGTTTATCGGACTTAAGCATTATTACTGCAAAAGGTTGCTTAAAATCAAAACATATTATTAGATTTCTTTTTTTTTCTCTAAAAATAAATGTTCCTTTCGTTTATTGTAATTCTGTTTTTTTTTCGTAATCATCAATTCCAACATAAATGATACGTAACCAAGTGCATATGTTACCACTAAATTGAAGAAATCAGTTATTCTACAGATCAGCTAGCTATTGTGCAGATTTATTTTATTTTTTATTTTATAACCGTCGTTAAACAGCCTACCCAATTTTATGGGTTTACGACTACTAATGTTCAACTCCGTAGCCTTGTCATTTTGAACCCAATCCAGAAGACAAGGGAACTCTTGGATCGAGTATTTGGAGAAATTTGCCTTCGCGGGGGACTTTTTGATGGAGCTAACCCGCATTTGCGATAGAGTTTAGTCACAGATAGCTCAAAAAAAAATTCTGCCACAGTGTTGCAAATTAGTAAATATAAAAAGTATTAAATACAACAAATTTGGATTTCAAATATTGTAAAAATATTTCTTTTGTACCAAAATGTTCAAAAGACATTTATATAAAATCTATATGTTAAAAATATATCTGTTAAAATTATGATGAATTATGATGAATTTTAATGAACTTAATTTTATTAAACTATGTTGTGTTTGTAGCCATTGCCACCGTTGAAGTTGAAGATGTGCGCACTATATTGGATCACTATAGTCAGTTTCAGCCCATCATTGCATTTAAAGAAAATCAAAGGTCTGTTTATATTTTAGCTTTTGCCAAATTTAAAAGTTTTAATCTTTAATAAATCAATTACCAAGTAAAGTTAACAATTACTGTGGACTAAAAAAAAAAGTGTGTGTAACCAGGGTTGCTCCTTCACAGGGAGAATAGAGAAAACCTGGAAAATACAGGGAATTTAAAAATTATCTAAAAAAACAAGAAATTTTGAATTTTTCCTTACAAACTGGGGAAGAACAGGGACTTTTTGTCATTTAAAAGTGCAGAACTCTCAAAGCGTAATCTATGGGATATATGAAGATGATAGTTCAGCTATTATTTAATTTATAATAGTATTGTTTCTTTTATGTTGAGTTGTTCCTTATTTCTTTAAGTTTTTACAGCAACTGAAACTCACTACGTTTTCGTAATACAGCACTCAAGAGAACAATCAATGTATGTTTCCACATAACAGTGTAAAGCTGCCAACTTTACTCGATTTTGGCAATTTCTCCTGATCTACTGGTTTATTTAAAATTCTCTAGGTTTCTGTGCATTTTAGAAAATTCCCTAAAATTGAGTAAGTTTCCGAAAAAAATCCATATTGAAATAGAATTTTTGTACAGATTATTGCTTGCTTGAATAATTAAATAAGTATTACTACTTCATAATCAAGTGCACCTCATTTATAGAAATCAATTCAAAGCATTTTTTGTTCTAAAATGTTCGGTTTATTTTTATTCGCAGATCTCTTTTTATAATTAATTAAAAAAAATCTTTTAACTATGTTTGCTGAGTTAAAGCCTATTAATATTCAAAAATTATGAGTTAAACATAATACATAACATTTCAAGTATGTTTAATGTCAATCATAACCAGAAAATATGGCAGTTTTTCTATTTTGATGACTATGAAAGTCCCTAAAATTCCCTGTGTGTAAAATGTGACATTAAGTACATTATGTAACATTATCATGAAATTTATGTTATTTATAAAATCTACCGGATTCTTCCCTATCCATGTTAGCAGCTATGATAGTGTATAAGATGTGCAAGGAGAACACAGGGAATATTTTTTTAATAGATATGAGTGGTGTGGTAACCCTGGTTAGCAGAGACACTTCAGAACCCCTACATACACTCAGTATCCATAGTTACCCCAAGAATGTATTTTACTTATCAACTTGATCTACAAAATTCCTCAGTAGTTCTGTTTTTGCTGGTGATAGCAAATAAACTAAGCAGTGAATTTCTTTAAAGCAAAGTAAAGCAGAACTTGAAATCTGCTAATGCCTAATATACACAAACATACAAGTGCTGTTCACTCAAATCACATATTCTTTAGTATTACTGGAAATTTCTCACATTGTTTAATATTTCTTTTCTTATTATGTGAAAGATCCCAGATCGTATAACTTCTTTTCTGCTTTAGAGTGAAACTGAGAATTTCTGTTAGATTTAGGACATCAAATTAAATACAGTACATGACCCGTTATCCGGAAGTCAGAAAACCGGAAAACCAAAAAACTGGAACAAAATTCGATAAATTTTCCCGCCATTTAGAAAAAAACATTTTTTTTCCTCATAAGATTTTAGGATTTTTCTTTCTTTTTTGAAAGATGTTTACCTTACCATCATTTTGGAAATAATCATTAGTGTATTACTTCATCGTTTTTTCTTCTTTTTAAAATTATTTCCAAATTTTTTTTTAGTTGGGTTTAACAATGAAAAAAAAACGACTTTTTGTAGCTATTCAGAAAACCGGAAAAATCAGTTATCCGGAATAGCGATGGTCCCGATCGTTCCGGATAATCGGCTCCCTACTGTATATATCTTGCGATAATTCAAGGTTGCCACTCCACAGGGAGAACTTGTATAATACAGAAAATTTAAAAATCACCAAAATTAATTGCAGGGAATTGTGAGATTTTCTTTACAAACTTAGACAGTACAGGGAATTTCATTTTTTATTTTTGTCCGTTAAAAAAATGGTGATCAGTCAAAGCATAATCTATGGGATATTTAAGGATGGCATTTCAGCTATGCATTTAATTTACTACAGCATTATTTAAATATCTTCAAGCTAGGTAGAAAATGCAGGGAATTATGAATTTTTCCTTGCAAACAGGGAATTTTTGTCTCTTAAGAAATGCAGACTTTTCAAAGCACAATCTATGGGATATATAAAGATAATTTTTCAGCTATATTATTTAATTTATTATATCATTATTTCTTTTATGTTGAGTTGTTCTTTATTTGCAGCAATTAAAACTAATGCTAATATAGCTCGAACAAGAGCACAGTAATTGTTTCTTCTTAACATATTGTGTATACTATTTCGAGGGAAAACATGGGGAATTTTTTTATTCTAGATTTCAATGGCAATCCTGTAATTATGAATGAGTTGCAAAATGCAGTCATGAGAGACTGTTGGATTTGATGCACCGTAACAGTTGGCTTTGATTTATCTAGCTATGATTTAACTCATACATTGTGAATACTGAGATTTCTCCAAGAAAAATGACTGGTTTTAATAATTTAATTTTTAAATCGTAGACATAGTGGGTGGATGTTGAATGAACTTTAGTTTTTGATATAAATTCTCTATGATCTTTAAAAGTTTTTCAATTTTCATAATGTTATGATTATGTTTTTTTGGATTAAATATATTTTTTTACGTCTTATACAGGGTGCGTAGCATTTTTAAAAAGTGCTCAAAGGTGCTTATTTTTGGTTTACGTTTTTTAAAAGCCTTTAAATGTGCTTTTTTTATTTGGGGTTTGTAAAAAGTGCTTGATTTTCTATCTTTTAAAAAGAGATTTGTTTCTTTCCCGTGTCAATTGTTCTAAATTTCAAAAAATGCATGTTTTTTACCATTTTTCTCTGCAACAATTAGCAAAAACTAGTTATTTTATCATAATTATGTAAATTTTTTGAAAATTTTCCGGAATTTTATAATTAGTTGATTTGGAAAAATCACGGAAAAAATTTCTTTTTGAATATGAACCCTGTATGAAAGGCTTTTTCATGTAGTTATACAGTTTTAAATATATTGTGATAATTTATTTTTCAAAATATCTCAATTTGATTTATGAAATTTAATTAATTGTAACTTTTAAATTCTTTATTTAAAAAAGTGATTTAAATTCTTAAAAAAAAATCAAGAACTCTTGAACACTTTCACTTTAACGTGTTTTCAATAATAAACAATGATATAGTTTGATTTTGTTTTCGCTAAATGTGCATACATTGTTATTTATTTATTGACAGAATTATTTAAAATATTATATTATACTATTGCATTAAAATATTATATATATAATATTAAAATATTATACTTGCATAAAGATATTACTGTTAGAGTTTTGTCGCAGATAGCTCGAAAAAATTCTGCCACAGGGTGCAAATTAATGGTTTTCGAGTTTAAGCGACAAATTAATAATTAATATTATCTCCCGTCGAATTAACAACTTTGACTCTAAAAATAGAGAGGGGGGTAGCTAGCTACAATCCAGAAAATGGAATTCCAAGAGTTAATGTAACATTGTAAGAGAACAATCAAAAGTTTTAGCTCCTTAATGTTAATCTTATTTTTTGCGTATTTCACCATCCAAAAAGTTTTTCAATCACCCTCCTTCAAACTTTGGGTTTTAATTACATAAAATAAGTGTAAAACTTGCTCTCATCACAGTTCAAAATTTTCTCGGTCTGTAGAAAATTAAATAAAAAATAATTATAAAAAATAACTTTTTTGCATGGAGTTATGTAAGGTACTTGTTGTAGTTTATTTGCGTCGCACTAAAGCTGCACAATGGGCAATTGGCGAAAGTCTGGGAAACATCCCTGAGGATGATCCGAAAACATGCCATCACAATTTTGATCTTCTGCAAAGAGGATGGCATCCCCGCTTTGTTAGCCCGACGACCTGTACGCGAAGTCGATCCCTTTACGGTAGAACAGTTTAACGAGGACCCATACTGCACACCCTATATCCTTACGTAGACTATCCAAGTTGTTACCCACCCGCACCCTGACCGCAGCCAGTAATGCTTGACTTCGGTGTTCTACTGGGAACCGTGTCTTAGCGATCAGTCTACTGCAGGACGGAGTTAGGTAAGGTTGGACAAGTTTTATAACTGTGTAGAAAATTTTTATATTCCCTTAATTAGACCCCAAGATATGGTAAAATGCTCATAAAGTAGTCTTTACATTTAATTACATAGTGCTAAAAGTATTGGGACCCCATTTTTCAGATTGTGGTGACCACCGTAAATTCCCTCATATTTTAAGGTTCACGAATCCATATCAGTCTCAGAAAAGAAAAAAATGACACCTTTATGGTTTTGAAATCGTTTACAACTAGTATGATCAAAAACCATGAATACACATTTACACGGTTTTTAACCATTTACAACTAGCATGGTTTTAAAACCTTAAGAAAAAAATTTAACTATACATTGGAGATAGTTTACCAGCTTTATGGAGCTATTCGTGAATGACAGTATCGTATTCTAATAGCCCAGAGTCACAAATTAGAGTGTAGGACGCTGAAAATTCTTCTTGTTCAACCTAAAAGATGGTGTTCCTGTTTCTCTTAAAAGAAATGTAAGGCTGTCGCAGAATAAAGATGGAGTGCTAGAACATGAAAATACGGTTTTTAAATCAAAAGTTAATAAAATTGCTCGATTTTCCGATCTGTGGACAAATTATTTTCACCGTTTAAATGATCTGCTCTAGATTTGAATATTCAATATCTCGTCTTTTGAACATAAAAATTTCCTTTTGAGTATCAAAAATAGTGTTTTTTGAAACCTGAATATTTTGACTTTTGAATAAAGATAAATTTGTCATTAAAACATTTAATTTTTTTTTAATTATTCAATATTTTGAATTTTTAAGTATATTTTTCGAATCGTATATTTTTAATACTGATATGTCATTCACAAAGGGACTAAACCTATAATTTCTTCTGAATTTAATAAATTGATGAGGAAAAGAGGTTATTATTTTGATCGTAGTTTTTCTAAGTGTACTTACATTATTAAAATATAAGATAGATCAGAGTTTTTGAAACAGTAAGGAATTCTTTTCTAATAAGGTATTGGGATTAATCAATAACATATGAATTCGATAGAGGAATCTTAATCTATATTCAAACGAATTAAATAAAAAAAAAATTTAAAAAAAAATCGTTTTATTCATGCTGCGCTATTTTTTGCTTCAAAAAGAAATTCTCAAATAGCGTTCTGTTTTCACAACGAAGAAATAACATTCTGTGTCTTCCTTTTCTTCTATTTTTCAGAAGAATTAAAATAAAAGTTTTTATTATTTTTCTTCAGCATACGGCGGAAGTACTTATACTCTATCCAAATTCCTCTAATCTTTTTCTCATTATTCAAACATTTTGATATTACTCCAAAATTACGCTTTCAGTTTTTCTGATTAAAATATAAGAAATTTCACGAATTCACTTCATTTTTCCAGTATTTTGCTTACACTGAATGGCAATGGAAATCGATCAAAATACAAACGGGTAAGAGTTTTTGAAAAATAAAAAAGTGCTCCCGCTCTTTTTGAGATGCAGAAATTGAGCTTGGAGTGTTATTATAAGCCAATCAACAGTTCGTATATCACATACGGGCATTTAATGACGTATTTAACTGACACACGTGACTGCTTCATTATACAATCATCAATTTGAGCCGATAAGGCGTCACCAGTTAAAAAAAAACGTTTTTTAGAGAAACAGTTTATTTTCCTTTTTTTAATTGATTAATTTGTATTATAATTCATCATCGTAACTTCTGTTCAATTCGACGTTAAAACAAGACGCAAACGGTTTTAGAAAGATAAATTCATAGTTTTATTTTACATTAAAAGCAAAAAAAAAAGTTATCTTTTCGTCAAAATCGGCTTAAAAAGAGTAGCCGGGTACTCTAAATTTGAATGAAATTTACAAAATGTCAATAAATGAGAAAATTAGAACTTTTTATTTTTTTTTCACTGTCTACTAAATAATTGTTTGATTTCTTTACTATCGAATATCCTTTCCTTACTTAAATGAGTTATGTTGAAGTAAGAAAAAGTACAAACAATGAGGTAAGTTGATTTGTCGGGAAAGTAAGAAAGATGTTTGGGTGTTCTAAATCTAAAGTAAAGTTCATTTGATTTATTTGTTATTCCTTCGTTACGTGCAGAGCTTAACTTCGTTCCTTGACAAAAATAATAGCATTATTTCTACTTTTAATTGATTTACTATTGCGGATTTCTCGTATACTTTGTAAACGAAATTATAATTTCTTTTATGGGGACTAGTGGTATTTCTACGCTAAAATTTTTCGGGTCTCATAAATTTTTTTTTATAAAAGCTATGTAAGTTTTAAAAAATTACATCATTAAATATTTGAAAAATTGCTATGTTAATTTTTAATTAAATAACTTTTCATTCACATGATTTTAGTTTTCCCTGTATATTACACGTGGCACTGTTTGTTTTTTACAAACTAAAATATATATTAAGGGCAGTCTCAATTGAACACCTTGTGTATTCCAATGAACCAGAATAGCCTGAATGGTAGGGCGGTGGACTCACGTTCGTGAGAACGGGAGTTCAAATCCAGCCTCTCCGTGTAATAAATGGTGACTGGTACACATTAATTATTTCTGGTCACTAAGTCCTCCATATTCCCATAAAAATTAAACTTTCGGGGGGTACTGGATTGGGGATTGATCGTTCTCTGGTTTAGGTCAAAATACGATCGGTGAATGAATGAATGGGTTCGCTCTATAAACGGGTGTGACGTAAGGGTGTGGCATAAGTCAAATTCGTTTCCATAGATGGCGCCTCTTGAAAATAATTACAATCGCACCCCCAATGCTTAAATGTCTTACGACAAGAACATATATTCCAATTGTCAGTACTACCCACTAAGCTCCATGACTTCTAGTTAATTTTAAAATTGTCCGTTTTGAAAAGTAAACAAATTACAAAATGGCCTCGCCCTGCTCTGTTAAGCGATAAATAAGAAAATCACATCGAACAAAGCTTTAATTAAATCAATTCATGGTGAAACTATTCTAGAGCATATTTCATGTTTACTGAGTAAACTTTACGCTATAAGTAATGACAGTAATATTCTTTAATATATTATCTTTACATTAAATATAGAAAAATACAATTATTAACTCTAAAGTCACAGATGATACCGACACTATATCCGGGGCAATCTCAAATTCTAAACCTCCCATAGCAAAGTTACCTCCGAAAGCAAAGTTAAATGGTCACTTTGCTATAGGAGGTATAACAATACCATTTCATCCCTAACCATTTATTAAATATATGATTTATTTATCACGATTATTTATATGCCAAATAGTTACAGTCAAACTTAATTAAAACGAAAACTCTCTTAACACGAATTTTCGTTTAAGAAGAAAATTTAAGTAATAAAGGAAATTTTGCATTTAGTTTTTAATTTATTCATTTACAGTTATTATTTAAATTCTTTGATAGCTTTGCTTTAGCGATTTGAGTTTTTTATAAATCATCCCAAATATCTTTTGATGTTCTATCGGTTAGTACGATTTTCGGTTAACGGTAAGTGCTTTTGTTATTCTGAGACTTTGTGCTAATGAGGTTCTGATACATTGTAAAATAACTTTAAAAGATTGTAGTTCTTTACATTGGCAATAATGGGATATATACATTAAATGGGATATATATTGTTATTCTTTTAAGGGGACTTTATTTTATTGTCTTTTCTGAAACTTATTATTTTCTTTGTTTGTGAATGCTTTATTTGGAATGGAATAACAGAACTGAGTCATGTAGCAAGTTTAATAAGTCACAATTTCGTACACGTTGTGATAAATTAATATACAATATTTATTCACAAATATTTATTCATTTGGCAAGATTAACTCTAAGGAAAAAATTGCTCACAGCATTTACAGAATTTTATACACATTATATAAATTGTGCGTTCAAATATTTTCTTTTCACCAAGAAGTCAGCTTGTAGTTTATTTTTCTACCATAGATTTTTTGACAAATTACGAAGGAAGTTTATTTTCCACAACTAAATGAGCCCACCAACTCTTGTTATATTTTCAAATATACTTCCTATTTGCAGTTTCTTAACTTTCCTATTAAATTTGTAAAGACTTGTAGTTCCGAGAAACTTAGTGCTGATTAATTTAATCAGTCGAGTGGTATTCAAGTTCATGAAAATTTATTGAACATCTTTCAGGGGTCTTTTAGAAGAAATTTGGGTCCGTTAACGGACCCTTCACAAAATATCTTTTCATAAAAACGGATCCTTCACAAAATATTTTAACTTGAAAACGGACCCTTCATAAAATGATTTTACTTTTAATCGGACCCTTCACAAATTTGTTTATCTTCATAATTATTTTGTTAATCGAATAAACCCTTTCCAGGACAAAAAACAAGAAAGATGGATATAAACGAATTGAGTTTTGTCTTCGGCAGACGATTCTTCCATTATTCCTCCGAAATGAATATTCTCGAAATGAATATTCTGCGTTCAGCAGTATAGGCTGAATACCAAATATTTGTATGTTGCATCTCTAATTTAGAAGCAGCAATTGTTTATTTTTTAAAATTTAATTTTTTAAGCATAATTTTACAGTGTTGAGCATAATCTTGTGTGTCTTTACAATTTAAAAACTCCTTGAAAAAGTTTTTTTTTT
>NC_092211.1:11218077-11270326 GCF_043381705.1 Parasteatoda tepidariorum
CTTATTTACGTCCCTGTATCGTATTTATTAAATTAGACGATATATAATATAAATTCAACGATTGGATAAACTAGACGATATATTATATAAATAAAGAATATTATATCAGGTATTATGTTAATATATTAATAATAATTCGACCAAATCATGAGACACACTGCAGTTTTTTTAATAATGACATGTTTTGCACGAGTTTATAGGCAATACTTTTATATTTAAACATACATGTAATGGGTTTTTATTCAGGAGATTTTTTATATACTTCCTATTTGTATTTATTTTTAACATATTGCATTACAATGTTAATCCATTGATACACGAACGTAAACAAGTGCAAGTATAGTATCATCTGATAATTAAGATTTTACGTAGAATCTTATAGCTGGTCTAATAATTTGGCCAGGGATTTTATTCAGGAAAATCTGAAATTTAGTTAGGAATATTATCAAAAATTGCTGGAGATGCAAGTTCGTTAAAACGCAAAAGGAGATACAACATTAGGAATTTTAAACCATGTGTTCTATTAAATAACGTGATTGATATTACCTATTCTTTTGAAGAACTCTGTAAAAAGCATAACGCAATCTTTTGGCTACTAAATTCAAAAATGTTTGCTTAAAAAGTTTACAACTTTCACAATAAACCTATAGTTTTTTTTTATTCCTCTATCGCCTTTTGTTTCCGAGATTTTTAATTTTGAAATCAGTCCTTTGCTGATCATCCTCTATGTTCTATATTCTCCTATGTGTTATATTCTTTATGTTTACCTCACACTTTTTTCGATATTATTTCATAGTTATGTGATGATCTTATTGTGAAATAGTGACAATAAAATGTAAAAATAATTTAGAAAAAAAAATTAATCGTAACGTCATTATAGATCAAAATTAGGTTAGCATTCTATTTATCAGGACTACTTTTCCCGCGTAGCTTACAATAAAATAGTAATTATTTTTTAAAATTGTAATTTATCGTAAGTTTCATTTTAGCAAGATCATTGAATATCTGAAATAAAAAAGTTAATACAATAAAATATTGCAAAAAAATTCCAAGAAATTTAACTATAAATTAAGAAATTAAACTTTGCTACTGATTATATTTAAGATATTATTGTTCTATTTCTAAGGACTTTGGGTGAATATATATACATATATATATATATACTCAAAAGTAATATACAATAAAATTCAACTCGATATCACTATTTATAGAACGTAAACTATTATTATTTTAAGAATTAATGAAATGTTGCGGCCATTTTGATAAAGGACGCATAGCGCCATAGAGAATTAAATAAATAATCTTTGACAAAGTATGAATCGCAAAATATGTTTTTTACAATAAATCCTTCATATAGTAGGTTACAAAAGTTTTTTGTGTAGATCTAGTTAAGTATAATTTTTCAAAATTTAGTTTGCCCTCTAACTGTAAATGCATAATACTTATAGCCAACTTCTCGGTGTAAAAGAGCATTTTCAATAAATGTATGAAATTCGGGAACATAAATAATGTACTACTGCCCATTGAAATCTCTAACCAGGAAAGAGTGCGAGCAAGAGAATATTTTATTGGACACTTACATTTTACTGAAAAGAGCAAGTGTTTAAATTTACATGAAATAAGAATCCTAAAAAATCAAGACCCAGATCTGTCACTTCTGTCAGAAATTGCAGCGTTTATCCATCTTTAAGCAGAAATTGCATGGCAGCAGTCCGGGAACCAGTTCAGCCTTAACACTGCTCTGGGACAAAAGTGATTGGTGAGCCACAGCGTATCAATCTCTCGGCTACTACTGATCAGACGTTTTTAATTGTTCAGCGAACAAAAAAACACGTTGATCAATGCAACAGTCGAAGATATTCTGTATCCAATAAAACCAGGAAATTTCGGGTAAAATGCGGTTGGGCATTGTCTTGCTAAAAAAATCCTATGTCGGGTATGCAAACTTAGGGTGATTGAAATGCGATTTAATGGCACCCATGCCATCAACTTCATGAAATGGATCAGCATGAGGATGTCCAAAGCAAATTAGCAGCATCCTGTCACACACGGATGTGGCCATAATAGTGTTGTATACAGAACCCGGATTTTTCTGTAACTACGACGTGTCGCCATTGATATGTCCAGGTTTATCTTTGATCATTACTGAAGTTTATTTTGTCTATGATGTAGCATCAACATTAAATTAGAAGCCACAATCTGCTAAAACCGCTGGTAGAAGCCACTGGCTGCCCATACTGCAGCAAACATCATTGAACTGTTAGAGCAATAGCTTGAAATCTCGAGAATGACTCAATCTTTCAATTCACGGTTCGTGACTAGACAGATAAGATGTCTGATATCTCCAATATTGATGACTAGGGACACTCCAATTCGAAGACCATTTTAAAGTTCCAGCAAATAGGGACGATGTTATCGATGCGCAAACATTTTTAATAATGTATTTATGTTTAAGGTTTCAACTAAATGTCAACTAAAAAACTTCAAACTTTTTAACTTAAAACTTCCAACTTTTGTCAGCTTCATGACTTTTGTCTTTACTAGAAAAGAAAAAAGTATTTTAATTACCCCGATTGATACAAAATCTTGAAGGCCAAGTCTCTAAAGGTTTGTTGTACAAGGAGGAAGTTTTAAAGACCTGATCACTCATTACAGAGATTGATAAGAGCAAAGGAAACATTAAATTGATTTAAAACCTGTTTATTTGAGAATAAATCAGAAAAACGATTCCTTAAAAACCAACACTACAAACTTAGCTTTCGCATTCTTCAATTTATCCTTTGCTCTTATCGATGGTTTTTCAGGGTTTAAAAATCTATTTGTTCTTTTTCACTTAAATCTTCATTAATAAATCGTAACAAGGCGCATTATTTTTTTAAAAATTTCATTTGATGAAAAGTTTTCATTTCATTTTATTCTTTTTTGATGCTTTAAAGAGAAAAAAAATAGTTTTTAATAATTGTGCAGTCTGAAACAGATGGAAGCAACGTTTAATTACGCTTTTCTAGTTAAGAAAATGCTGGTTAATATTTTTTGAGGTTTTCTTTTTTACCGAAAACAGTGCCACATTGGAATCGCTATTCTGAGTGTTTCATCATATACCCGATTGCAATTAAATTGTTATTTCAAAATTAAAGACAGTTTAATTGTATGTGTGATAATAAGTTTTTTTTTTATACCGAAGTCATTAATAGTTAAACTTTCAATCAAATTTGTTTCTATACAAAATCGGTCAAAATAATTTAATAAGTCTTAGAAATAACATAACGTGTCAATAAAAATGCATTAGCTTTATAATTAAAATGAAGAAATGTCGACATGTTAACAAAATTAATCTCAAGTTTCTTAAAGATCCAATTCATTTTTATAATTTTGGGGTGATTTATCTACATAGCATGGGTACTTTGGTCAAGCAAGNTCAGTAAAGACTTTTGTTTTAAAGAAGATGCTCTTTTTTGAGAAGCCTTTATTCTTTTTAACTAAATCAACTGAACTGGATCAGCATCATTTTGACGTTCTAGACGGGTTGCCAAACTTTTTTGATCACCGACCCCTACATAATTTTTCGACATCTCCATCGACCCCCATGAAAGTAATTTTCTGTTAGTTAAAATAAAACTCTATTAGATATTGCGTTTGCACATTTATTTTATGATTTTGAACATTTATTAAAGTAATAGTACATAGTGTAACAATAGTTCTGTGAAAAATATATTAGTGTTGAAATACAAATACCTTAATATTTATGAAATAATAAGTAATAAGTAAGTAGAAATAATAAGTATTCGGTATAATAAGTAAAGTAACTACGGATTTATTGCTTCTTAATCAATGACATGGGTGTGCCTGGTGTTTTTTTTTCTGCAAGGTTCGTTATATTTGGTTCAAAATTGGTCAATTTTAATCTTAAATCCCCTTGAAACTCCACATTTAATTTATTTCTGTTCTTAGTTAAGATGGAATTTACGTGACTGAAACCGGCTTCAACCATATAGGAACTTGGAAATGCTATCATAAATGGCTGAGCTATTTCTTAAAGTCTTACATATTTTTGCATTATATTTATATTTGTCCAAAATTTGCTTATTGTTAAATTTTTAAAAAGTGTCTTTGCTTCAAATCCCCATAATAATTCAGCAAGCTCATCTTTCAGGTTGATACCCACGTTTTCAATTTGAGCAGAAAATGGCGCAATAATCCAATCAGGGATGTCAATGTTTTCCAAATCAACAGAACGCAGTTTAAAATCATCGCTCAATTTTTGAAGATTACCTGTATATATTTCCAAGTCTTCTTTTATTTCTAATTGTCACATATCTGAAAAATACTGATAATCCTTCGACCAATCGACCTTTCCGGTTCGGATCGACCCCCGCTTATGTTAAATAGACCCCTGGGGGTCTTTATAGACCACTTTGGCGACCTCTGCTATACAACATTGTTTTCACGTGACTGAAGCCGGTTTACACTAGTTTATGTTCGTGTATCAATTGGTTAACGTTGTAATGCAATTCGTTAAAAATAAATAAAAATAGGAAGTATATAAAAAGTCTCCTGAATAAAAACCCCATTACATGTATGTTTAAATATAAAAGTGTAGCATACAAACTCGTGCTAAACATGTAATTATTAAAACACTAAAGTGCATCGAATAATTGGGTTTAATTATTATAATATAATACTTGATATAATAAATATTCTATGATAATTGTTCCGTATTTGTAAATTACGCTCTTGGCGTTGGAGCACCTCCCTTGGCGCACGGTAATTCCGCCAACTTGGCAAGCACAACTTTTTCTGAACTCAGTCTCTGTTTGTACGCCAACACAGTCCAGGCATCTACACCCGAAAAAGAAAACGCCAATAAACTAATTTTTAATAAAAAACGCAGTTTTATTCTTCATTTACGCTACCTCCGCACAATTATATAATATATAGTCTAATTTGTCCAATCATCGAATTTGTATTATATATCGTCTAATTTAACCCATTGATACACGTATAGAAACAAGTGCAAACTGGTTTCAGTCGCGTAAAAACAATAAAGCTGTATAGTATAACCTCATAGTTAAGATGTCACATAGAATCTTATAGTGCATTTAATAATTTGGCCAAAAACTCTAAGTAATAGATTCCCCTGCATGTTTCTTTGGATTATTCATTAAAGTTTTAAGTTAATTTATTTGGATTATCCTTTTGCCATGTAGGATATTAGGAAAAAATCGCCTCAATTTGTAACGCTGTTTGATTGAATCGAACTTCTTTAAGAGCAGTTGGCGACTTGGCATTAATTATTATTTCAACCTCTGTGGAAAGTGGCCAACGAGAGATCCACTCGCGAAGAACTGCTATTATTCATGTAAGTAGTGGATTTGGAAGGACGCGGTTTCCTTCTTCTCAGGTGGAAAGCCCCGTAGATGAGAGGATTGATCATGGATGTCAGACTGCCGAAGAAGAAGACGAAAGCCTGGAGGTTTTCGCTTAGTTCTTCGTTCGGTTCCAAGAAGATAAATATAACCATTGTCACATAATAGGGTGTCCAACAGACCACGAATGTCAAAACTATGACCACTGTTATCATTAACGTCTTGATTTTGGCTTTGTGCAAAATTTTGTGCCGAGCATCTTCGAGTGGTGATCTGGTGAGGGATTCCGAGAACATGTTTTCTTGGCCTGCAAAAGATAAATTTTCATTAAATATTGATTTAACTATATTTAACCAATCGTTTTAATTAATATAACGTGTTAATACTTAAATGAGAAGAAAAACAACAAATAAAACCGTTTCGCTAAATCTTGAGAATCATTATCGAGGTCAAGAAGTGCAACGGAGGGATTAAAATTGATCAAAATTGGTTTTCTCTTATATGACAAAAATACATTCATCTTTCGTCAAGAGATACTTTTAATTTTTATTTAACTAGGTTTGAAACACTTAACTTCTTAAAATTCGTAATAAAAATTCCGAAATTTCAATTCTCCCCTATGAGTTCCAATTCTCAATTAAAAGCTTAGATGAATAAAAATGATTTTTTATTTTATTTTTTAAATGATGCAAATATTTTCAATGTTTTACATTTAATTTCCTCTCAATACTATTAACTAATATAATTTAAAAATGAAACGTAAAAGTTGTGGTCGCCTTATTACTATCACTGGTTACTCATTGGCCAAATGCTTTTTCTTTCTGGATGGACTCCGTTAAACGTTTCAAATCATGNTATGCAACTTGTACTTTTACTCGTTACTTTTTAAAAGTAACGTTGCCATATATGCTGGTTACTCATTGGCCAAATGCTTTTTCTTTCTGGATGGACTCCGTTAAACGTTTCAAATCATGGGTAGCAAAAACTGTCTCCATGGATGTTTGTCGTCGGATTGGTTTTCATATACTGTCTATGTACGTGTTTCATGACGTCACACAATACTTTTCCCTTCTTCAGCATTCATATTTATATTGAAATCACCTTCAAGACAGTAATTATACGTGAATAATAAAAAGAATAAAAAAATTCTTTAAATTATTGTTATGTAAATACATTAAAAAATGCCTGGTAGTGAAAAAGAAAAGAAAAAGAAAAACAGCAGTGGTTTCCATAGCAACGCATGGGCACTGTTTACTATTACTCTTGAAAGCACTTGAAAAGTGTGTGGTGGACGTAATCAAATCCAGATCAAGACCCATTTTGCCATTGGGTAAAAAAAAAATAATAAAGATAAGTTTTAAAGCTATTTTTTTAAACTTATCGTTAAGAAAACAAGTTTTAAAAAGTTACCGCAAAGTTACTTCTAAGAGATATGCTATGATTGATCTTCTCTCCTATTTTTACGCTTCTTTTTTTTTTAAGGCTCTGTCACCATTTGAAATAACGTTTTCTCGCGAATAATGTGCTATTTTCATAACTACTATGAGTTTGTAACAGTTAATCATGACTGTTATGATTAAGTTGAGCCTAAATTTAGCTAGAATATGCCCTCGATGCTAGAATATTGAGCGAGATGTCAATATGAAGGAAATATATTTGCAGAAGGAAATGTATCATATCTTTGCAAAATGAAGCAAGACGTTAATATAAAGAAAAGCCACTGTTTTCAGTGAATGAAAAGCGTATGTGAGGTCAATATGAAGGAAATATATTTTTAGAAGGATGTGAAGGTACATGTATACAGTCATACCTCGCTATGGTGAACCTCCAAGGGGCTGAAATTTCGGTTCACTATAACCGGGAGTTCGCGATATCCGTTCCGCAAACAATAATAACAATAAATGTTTCCGAACTCCTTCCTTTTATTATACATTATTTAAATTATGGGTCGCCAAACTTTCTTGATCATCGACCCCTACATAATTTTTCGAAATCTCCATCGACCCCCATAAAAGTAATTTTCTGTTAATTAAAATAAAACTCCCTTAGATACTGTGTTTCTACATTTATTTTATGATTTTAAACATTTATTAAAGTAATAGTACATAGTGTAACAGTAGTTTTATGAAAAATATATTAATGTTGAAATTTAAATACCTTAATATTTATTAAATAATAAGTAATTATGAATAAGTAGAAATAATAAGTAAAATAACTACAGTTTATTGCTTCTTAATCAATGAGATGGGTGTGCCTGGTGTTTTTTTGCAAGGTTCGCTATATTGGGTTCAAAATTGGTCAATTTTGTAATTTCCGTAAAAAAATACAAAGTGTGCTATAGTTTTGTCGTGGCCTGTACAAGTCCATATTATTAATGCTTACCTTCTTTTTTACATGTATTGATAATTAAAATTGATATCTAAGCTAAACGAATGGTTTTAACGAAACAATAACTAATTATTCAAAACTATAAAAGTTTTAATAATGACACTGCAAATATTCAACACTGTTTCACAGTTTGCAAAGATAGCTGAAACTGCGTATAATATTTGTGTTTGTAACGTCAATGCTCGTCACACGTGACATTTGGACAAGCGCACATATGCATATGAACCAGAAGTGCTGAGTTCATGCCACTGCGCTCTGGTACAGAAACACCTGATTCACCCGAATAAATGTACGTTTATTAATTCTGTTCTATAAAGAAACTGATAAAGTCAATTATAAAAACATTCACAAATTTTACATACTCAATGAGGTATGTGTGATTTGCGTATTAAGAACTGTTTTTTTTCGACCCCCATTCGATCCCCTGGCTCAGATCGACCCCAACTTTTGTTAAATAGACCCCTGGGGGTCTATATAGACCACTTTGGCGATGTCTGATTTAAATAAATGACCAAGTAAATAAATTACAAGAATGACTGAAAAATAATATGTAGTAACAAAAAATGTGTTAACTTGCTTTAATTTTTTATTACTCTTCGTCTTGTGTACAAAAAAAAATAATTAGTAATCTTTAGCTGATGCAGGGAAAAATTTGTCCAAAAAATCTGCTTGCGTTGGCTTTTGTGTAGGGATGGAAAAGTGAGATAAAAGAAGCAAACAAAAAAAAATGCTTGTCGCTACATTCCACTCTTTAGTTTCAAAAATCAATATAAGTATTTATTTTGAGTATTTATTTTAAGTATTTATTTTAAGTATTTATTTTGAAGTTTGTAGTTCGAAATTATTTAAAAAAATGATGAAAAAACATCAGTCGAAAACAGAAAAAAAAAGTTCATCATATCCAACTTCCTCACTTTTTTAGTTCACTGTATCTACAAAAAATAACATACGTGTATAGCAAGGCATGGTCCCTAGCATTTCGTTCACTATATCCGGGAGTTCACTATAAACCGTGTTCACTATAGCGGGGTTTGATTGTATTTGAAAAAGGACACAAGACATCAATATATAGAAAAGCCACAGTGTTGAGAAGATGAAAAGAGTATGTAATATAGTTTTTAATCTTTTAGATGGTAAAAAGGTATAACACAGGCATTATATGGGTTAAATTTGAAAAAATTGAGAATTATTCATTAGTTTTGGTAATTACTATCCAGGTGGAAAAACCTTGCAAGAATGGTTATTTATTTTTTTTAAAAAGCTTTACAAGCTTTACAAACTTTTAACTTAAAGCTAATTTTCACGCTAGTTTGGATATTTTTAAAAAAGTTAATAATTTTTAAAATTTAAAGTAAAACCGAAATAATTTTTTACTCCAAGGTGGTATAAGTACAGTAAAACCTTTTTTTGTGCGGTGGATAGGGACCGCATAAAAGAAATCGCACAAAAAAAAAATTCGAAAATTTTATAAATTCTGACATGTAATAAACAAGTTTGTACCATATACCACCAAAAACTTTTTTTATGCGGTTGATAGGGACCGCATAAAAAAAGTCGGACTCAGAAAATACATCAATGATTTATGAAATAGATAAGAGAATGCTTTCAATAAAATTAAATAATTAAATTAGACCTAAAGAAATTTTAAAAATATTTAATTCTCCATTGTACATATACATGTAGAAGTTTTCAAATTATACATTAAATAGTTTGCTGCTACTCGTCGTAATCCAAAACGCGCATCTTCTTGGAATGAATTGGTTGAAAATCGCTTGAAGATAGGATTTCGATGATTTGTTTTTTGGTACCATAAAGTCAGTGATCAGATAAAATAAAATAAAAATCATAAAAACTACATATAAATAGAAACAAAAGTAATTAATTTTTTTACCTTTAATCTCACTATAAAATGAATCCTTAATCTAATGAATCGTGTATAAAACTCTGAATACGAAGCGTATAGTATTTGAGATACACGCAGACGAGAATTTACAAAATAAAAATAACGGTTTAATTTTAAAATACTAAGTATTTTAACACAGCAAACGATTTTTTACTGATTTACTTCAACTCGTTTAGCGCAGAATAAATTTTAAACAGAAGAGAAAATGGAGTTGACGATAATAAATGAACTAATAAAAGTAAATAAACAGAGCATCGCGAAGTTCAGATACATCGTTGTCAAGGAGACCACGTAATCAGAGTTCGTCCACAACATGCATATGCACATTGATAGGAAACATTAAACTGGTGCTAACGCCGTTAAGATTCATATACCGCATAAAAATAATTCGACAAAAAAAATCGCACAAAAATAAAATCGCATAAAACCAATCGCACAAAAACAGAATCGCATAAAAAAGGACCGCACAAAAACAGGTCTCACTGTAATTTAAAATTTTACTTTTGTTTAAAGTGTGAAGTACTTAAACTTTATTTTCCTTGGCGAAAAGACACCGAGAAACATTGTTAAAGTCTCGAATCCAAATAATAAGAAAAATAATAATTCATTTCAAAAGAGCATGAAATTTTTTTTTACATCGCTAATTAGCTTTAATAGTTAACGCTATATATTTAATGTGTTTCTCAAACGATTAGTATTTCAAGTAAATATTAAGTCCTCACATTAATAATGCAAAAGCAAGTATAGTTTCTCTAAAGGAAGAACTCCCCTCTCTCACGAACTCTAAAGCTGTCTGCTGCTATGAAAATAAGAAATAGTGCATCTCAATTTGGGGAGCGTCTTTCTCCCCTGATACCCCTTCTCTCGCTTACCCGGAGCCTTTAAACAGTTTAACATCGTAACCATAGTCACTACCGCTACTGTAGACGAATGGCTAGGGGAATACTTTACATAGACAACTTATATTAGTTGTGATGGTTCAGGGGATAGAGCATTCGCCTTCCAAGGAGATGAACTGGGTTCGATTCCCGGCGATGGCTGGTCGGACCGACCACAATGCTGACGTAAAATATCAGTGATAAACAGATCATGGATTAGAGTTCCTTCGCCGTCAGACTTACCGCGGGAGGTTGTCGTGGTTTTCCTGTCCAAGTAATGCAAATGCGGGTTAGTTCCATCAGAAAGTCCTCCACGAAAGTAAATTTCTCCTAAAACTTGGTCCAGGAGTTCCCTTGTGTTCTGGATTGGGTTCAAAAATACAGGGCTACGGGGTTTAACATTAGCAGTCGTAAACCCAAAAAAATTGAGTCTGCTATTCAACGACGGTTATAAAATGTAAAATAGACAGACTATAAAAGTTATTAGGTGCTTCGTTCCTTTTCCTCCTTCATTCTACGTAATTCTTCCTCATACCAAAGTCACCGCTTGAATACAACTATTCCGTAATAATTATCTTCAAATTTAAACAAATACAAATGTACGTAATGTAATTGGAAGATTATTACAGCATTAAATGTCGTCAAATTACAATTCATAAATTATATGATATTAGGAGTACAAATTAGTTCGATCCGTTTTCAAAAGATGGCTCTGGCTGTTATGAATGTTTCATAGTGACAGCTGGTTTCGGTGGTTTTGGAGAGGTTAGACATCTGTCAGTAATATTCAGTTTATATCGCTTTGAGTTTTGTACGAAAACCCTGATTTTAACTTTGCTGAATATGTTAAATTTTGTTTTAACTAAGCACCCTTTGCGAGAGGTTTTATGTTTCTGCCTTAATTGGAAGAAAAGTGCAGCTGAAGAGCATCGAATGCTTGTAGAAGTTTATGGTGAGAATGCTCCAACTGAGAAATCATGTAGGGAATGGTTTCGACGTTTCAAGAATGGTGAATGAAGAATGGTGTTGTATACTATGAACTGCTGCATTCTGCCGATTCCATTACGGGCGATAGGCGATTCGTTTGAGTGGTGCATTACGGGAAAAACTGTCGGAATACGAGTAAAGACATGACAAAGTTATTCTTCTGCATGATAACGGTCGGCCCCATGTCGCAAAAGTTGTAAGAAATTATTTGGAAACGCTCAAGTGGGATATTTTGCCGCACCTGCCGTATTCACCGGACATTGCTCCTTCTGATTACTGATCGTTCCAACGGATCCAGCACGATTTGGCAGGTCACAGGTTTACTTTATTCGCAGAAATCGAAAATTGGCCCCTAACTTGGATCGCCTCAAAAGACGAGACATTTTTTCGAGAGGGAATTCGAAAATTACCTAAGAGGCGGGGAAAAGTTGTAGCCAGCGATGGACAATACTATGATTGATCTGTTAATTCATTTTGTTCAAACATAAATGCATTTTTGACCACAAAAAAAAACGGACCGAACTAATTTGTACTCCCTATAAAAAAGTTTATAAGTATAAACTCATTCATCATTATTCATTCTGTTTAAAAAACACTACTCTGTAAGCGAAAATTTGAATCTAGTTCCTAAAATGAAATATAAATTGTCATAGTGTATTAATGAATTTTTGAAAGTAATTTCAGCAATCATTCTATTCGATAACTTCCATAGAATGTTTTTTTATTCTTTTTCGAAGCAAAAAGAAGCTTTTATTGGAGCGATATTATATTAAGTAATAGGAAACTGACTTCACCCCTATCATTTTTTCATTCGATTCCTTAGATAAGAATGCTGTTGCATTTAAGGTACGTTCGATCAACCAGAACAAAGTAAAAGAAGTTCTATGTCTACAAAGTACTTTGGATTGTAATAATTCTTCTCTACTTTAAGATGAAAAAGCAATTGTTACCGAAAAAAAATGAATTAGTTTTCTTTAATAGAATTTAAAACTATTTTCATTTTTATGAAATTTAGTTTAAATATTTATTCGAAAAGTCGTTCTATACTACTTAATAGGTATTAAAATTTCTGTTCCGTTTTTCTCTTTATTTTTTCAAGTCGATTTTTAACAGTTTTATAAAACGTTTTATTTTTTTGTTGATATTTTTAACCCTCAATTAATTATTATTTTACAGCTGGAGTTGTGTTAAAATTTTTATTTTTTTTAAATAGCAATTTGCATTTTCTTTTTTTATATTTTTTTAAGTTTTAGTGGAAAAAAAGAGTGCATGCAATTTTATACTAGAATTTCCTTTAAATGTGTTTTTCAAAGAATAATTTTCCGCAGAATAATTTGATACATTCTGATAATTATGAGGTTGAATAACCTAACGTTACCCATCAGTTTTTTAAATAATTTAGGTAAAAAATTGCCTTTTTTTATTTTCTACTTTTTTGTAATTCTTGACATTTTTGTATTTCTTCACTTTTTCAATTATTAGCTTTTAATCTTTAAATTAGAGAGGCTCTGCAATTTTATTTGAATAAATCCTTTTTAATGGTTACTTTTTAAGCGTATTTTAACTTTTTCATAGTCTAATAATTTATTTTATTGCCTTACATTAGTTACATTTAATAACTAATAATTACCTTAAACTAATTATTTTTTTAATTTTAATATTGGAGATAAAAATGCCAATTTTTTTATGCCGTATGTATTTTTCCAATTGTTCATTAAAAAGAGTTAGTTTGAATGAAAGAGCTTTTGAAGGACTAACTTAACAGGTGACATTTGCTTCCTTTTACTCTAAATTGTTTCTAAATATTTCTTTTCTTTAATGTCAAATGTTATACATTTCTCTCACATTATCGCTTATAGAAAAAATATTTAAATTTCTGCATACAAAAAGCGCAACGATTGTTTAAAAAATGGAATAAATAACGTTTTTAATGCGGCACTCAAAAGTAAAATATTCTATAATTAACAAGTGAGCAAGCAGTTTAAGTATAAATTCATTGACGAAAAAATGCTTTTTTTCGTTCACAGATGACTTCTTAATTGGATTGCAGTATCAAGGAATATTTAAATGCGATACTAACAAGCTAATTATTTTCGGATTTTGACTGCTTTTACAACACTTTCATTGATGCAAATCAGTTTAATTAAAATTTGAACTAAATTAAAGTTGAAATGAGCTAATTAAAATTGAAATTAACACAAGAATTTATTTTATTTATGGTAGAGCCTTTTGGAAAACAGCAATTAAAATATAGCATTACAACTTGGAATCACGATAAAAATTAATTCAATGAATTTTTAAACTGTTAAATTTAAATACAGTGCCTGGCCTAATTATTAGACGAACTAAAGATTCCATGTCANTGTATTTCCCCCCCCCCCTTCCTGGAAAGGTTTTATTCGATTAACAAAACAATAATGAAGAATGAAGATAAACAAATTTGTGAAGGGTCCGATTAAAAGGTAAATTATTTTGTGAAGGGTCCGTTTTTATGATAAGATATTTTGTGAAGGGTCCGTTAACGGAGCCAAATTTCTTCTTAACAGACCCCAGATAGGCAATGCATACATGCTATTTAAACATACATATACTGGGATTTTATTCAAAAGATTTTTATATGCTTCCTATTTCTATTCGTTTTTAACGTATTGCGTTATAATGTTAACCAATTGATACACTAACGTAAACAAGTTCAAACCGGTTTCAGTCTTGTAAAAACAATAAAGCTGTATAGTATCAAATTATAATTAAGGCTTTATATAGATTCTCTAGTGCGTCGAATAATTTGGCTAGGGGCTGTACTTCATCTCGCGACTTGTTTCTGAATTTAAAATGAAATACATTTCAAAATTTAAATTGCTTTATTTAATAATTTTTCAAGACTATGTGAAATTGTAAATTTTTTAGTTTACCTTTGAGTCCTGGTTTCAAACGTAGTTAGAGAATTGCGGCATGCGGGTCTGTAATTGGCTGAGACAATAATTTTTCAGGAAAAAAAAAAAAAAGAACGAAACATTGTCTTTTGTTATCGCCCTTAAGTCCTTTCGCTTTACAATATCTACACGATTCCGCATCTTCATAGAAAACTTTTTTTTATATATATATATAAATTAAAAAAAAACATAGGGAGGGCAGCACTAGCAAGAATGCTATTGTGCTATACAGATATGATATCGCTGTACTCTAGATACTACGTGTCCTAACGACACAGGACTTCCATATTTCTTGGTCTCTTTTTATAAAACTGATTCTTATATAAAATATGAAACAAGTACCTACTTAAATACTTATTAGTTTTTGCATATTTAACTATTTTAACAATCAAAACAATCGAGGCATTTAATTATAATGCATCAAACACCTGCCTCAATTAAAAGTAACGATGTAATTTGAGACTCATCATGATTTTAGTTATCTCCTTCGGTTATAGCGAATGTGGTATAACGTATATTCTTTCCTCCTTTTCCCTTGTTCACTCCGATACTTCCCAAAAACACAATTGGTCAAAAAATGGTAACCCATTAACAACACGAGAAACATTGACTAATAATGATAAAAGATTAGAAAATTAATATGACCAAGACATCTAAACAATTCACTTCTGCTCTCCATCAGAGCATTCCCTCCTCTCTCTTTTTACAACCTCTACCTTGATGACAGCGCCATCACAACATGGAAGCATGGCAGCGAAGAAATAGAAATTTTTTAAAAAAAGTACAATGAAATATTTGGTTTAATTTTGCTTTTATAGATATGCTTGATGGGCTATTTTTTTCGTGTTTCAGAATTACGCATTCCAGGGGGGGGGGAAGCATCATAACTTATTTTTGGCGTGTCCACTACAATTTTTGACGAGTTTGACACTTTAAGAGGATGCCATACCGCGGGAGAAACTTTTTGTAGCAAATTCTCTTTTAACTCTGTAATTTAAAGTATAGAAAAAATGAGTTCAGAAAAAACAATAAAGTTTCAAAAACTGAAAAGAAAAACAAAATAAAAAATAAATTCTGAGAATTTCGGAGTGGAGAAGTTCTCTTCCGATTATTTGTTTGTATTTAGATATTTGGACATTTTTTTTTCAGCAATTGAAACTTAATTGCTTTCTCTAAGTTAGTGTGTACTCAATTTCTCTTTTTTTAAATTTTTAAATTAGAAATAAACGTGAACGAAAATTTGCGATGCAAAGTTTCTTCCGTGCTACGGCATCATCTTGAGTGGAATCAACAGAAAGTCAAAATTTTCGATGGTTTTCCCTTAATGGACCAACATAATCTTGATGGTAACCATCAATTATTCCATCATGAACCCTTACATCTTTTGATGGTAACCAACATAAGTAACCATCATCCCAATATAGGGAATTCAGACAGATTCACGATGGTCGGATATAAGAATAGCAACTTGTTTTGATGGTTTGTTCATGCTGAACCAATATGAATTTCCATCATAGTTTCTTAGAAAGCAAATCTTGGAAAGGTCATGAACCGCCATTACCTCAATGTAAGAATTCGGTCTGATTTATGATGGTCCAACATAAAATGAATTCATGGTATATTCCTGCTGAACCAACAAGAATTCCCATTCAACCATCATCGTAATGAATAGTTGGAACCATCATGGACCATCACGGATCATCATGAATTGTTGGATAATGAGAATAAATTACTCTTGGTGCTTAACCGTCATAGTATTAAAGTAGCATTTTTCATCATGGAATGATGGAAGTTCGTTGGAATATCAACCACCATGAGCACAGAATAGAAAATGTTGGATGATGGTGGCCATCAAATGATATTCGATCATCATGAATCAGACTGAAATCAACATAAACCATCAAAAATTTTTGATGGGACCATCAAGAATTTTGACTTGGGCAGCCCCTCTTTCCTCTATTAATTATAGAGTTTTAATGATAGTTTAAGAAAAAGTAAAGAGCGACTTACTGGCTATTGTTGTGAAGGTGGTTATGTACGTGACGATGAGGATGATGAGGGGTAGAAGGAACATCAAAATGAGGCTGAGGGTTGTATAAAACTGTTCCTGCCACGCCGCCGTGTAGAAGCCAAAAGTGACGCACTGGTAGAACTCCTCTATGAAGGGACCCTTCATCACGCTGAAAATAAATGCCTGAAAAAGTGAAACAACAGTTAGTGCCTGGATTTTGATGCGTTTATGCTTAAAACGGATCACTGAAGGTACCTTTTCAGTAACACAACAAATTTAATAAAACAAAAGTAAATATTACGAGCATTCTCGTGGTCTTCCTCTCCATGTAACGCAATTGCGGGTTAGTTCCATTAAAAAGTCCTCTACGAAGGCAGATTTTTCCCTATATTTGATCCGGGAGTTTCCTTCTCTTCTGGATTGGGTTCAAAATTACGAGAATACGGAGTGAACATAATTACTCGTAAACCCGAAAATTAGGTCGACTGTTCAACGATGGTTATAAAATAAAATAAAAATGTATTTTGAGTTGTGTTCATTTTTGTAAACACATATTTTGAGTTGTGCACAGCTCAAAATAAGTGAAAGCTCACAAAAAAGCTCCTACTCTTCCATGTTGAGTGGATAGAATATTATAATGTGGTTTAAAATAGCACCTGGTTGCGGCAAAGGAAACGATATTGTGGTTCTTCAAAATTTGCAACAATCAATTCATGATAGATTTTATAAAATGTTACTTCTTTTCAAACATTAACTACAAAATTGTATCTTTTTTAACGTTTTGTTAACCTCTTTTTAACATCCTTGGAAGCTTAATTTCAGTCTCGAAAGCATTTTTTCTTTCTCCTGAGAATTTAATTCTAGCGGTGTTTTTCAATACATTCCTCACTTTATCCCGCGGAAGAAAAATAAATTTTTTCCCTGCTACAAAAATATTTTCCCTTAAACGAAAGCGTCGTAGAATATTGGAGAAGAAAAAAAAAACTATTTAAATGTGTCTTCTTGAATGATCATCAGTTAGAAGATTTGTTCTCGATGGTAAATGTTATCATATGCAGAATTTTACACTTACATTTTAATACTTTATCCGTAATGAGTTTACTACACCGCCCTCTATTTTTCGTTTTTAAATCGTTTCCAGATACAGAATAAATCAATAAACAGTTTTTCTTTTTTAACGTATTTGACATCTTGTTTATCTTCAGAGAAGAGTTAAAAATAATATTTTTTTTCTTTTTGCATTCTCAAACATTCAACTGCAATTTGTTGCAGTTAAATGGAACGAGTTGGACAGCTTTAAATATTTTACAAAGTAAAATAATTATCGTTTAAAAGTTGGTAAGAGTAAGTGTTTTAATAATTAATTAAACTCTCTCCGCAAACTTTAAAACAAAAAATTTCTTCGCAAGAAAACAAAAGAATTCAAACCTGACATTTTGAAGGGATATAGAAAAAAGAAACCTGTTTGATATCTTAAGAGGCCTTTTTCCTCGCGCCATGTTAGATGTCAGATAAAAATATTTGATTTGCATTTTTTAAATATATTTTTTTTGTATTCAATTAGCTTTTGGGTATATTGTGTACACACTCTAGTTGTGACGACACTATAATTTTTAGAAAATAATAAATTTAAACAGATCGCTTTATCAGATTAGGAGAAATGTTGCTTAATAATTTTAAAAACTTCCATCAAAATTTTTCAAAAGTGCAAATTAATAAAATGGTGCGATTTGTTTTGAATAAGCAATTTAAAATTATAAATTTTTCTGTTTTCAGATGTTTTTAATATTTAATTTTATTAAAGTTGAAATAAAGTTAAAGAGCAGTTTTCGACAATGTCAACCTTCATCTATGGATAAGTACTCCATCATAGAATCGAGTTAACATGTCTTATATGCTAGTGAATTTGAATTGCATATTTGTAGTGGTAGACACACTACAGTACTCCCCCACCAGAATCATATCTGTGATAGAATTCGATGAACGAATACCACTTGTTGATTCTTTGCTGTTTTGTGAAAAGCCGAGAGAGTTGTATTAAGTTAACGGTCGTGGTTGCTCTTGTGTTGAGATTAGCAGTCGTTGTGTGTGATCGAGACTGAGTAGCAACAGCATGATTATAATGTCGCAGTCACAAGCAGCAAGTCAACTCTTCAGTGTGAACAATCCATCGAAGTCAGCGTGTTCAAACCGAAGTGGGAGTTTCTGCCAAGGTAGGCGTGTTCACATCGCGTCCGAAAGTCACCAATGTGAGGAGAGTAGATATCGACAATGTCAACCTTCATCTATGAAAAGGTACCCCATCATAGACTTGGTTTGGTGGTTGGTCGGGGTGCCTGAGGCCGAGATGGCCCTTCATCATGAGCTGAGTCCACTGTGCTTTGCTTGAAGAAAACGTCTCTCTGTTTTTAAGATTATTTATCTCGATTAGATAATTGGCATCACCAGCCTCCGCTAGCAACTAAACCCGAGGGACAGTAGAGTTTAGTAAAAGTAGACCCTACTTGCAAAACATGCTTCGACCAGTCGGTTTCAAACGCAAATGCCAGCCATTACAGTTTGATCGGAAAGGTCCTAGATGCTACTAACGAAAGGTGAATGCAATCATTGCGTTTCTTTGGTCTACTAGACAATTTCCATTATAGAATCGAGTTAACATGTCTTATATACTAGTGAATTGGAATTGTATTTTTGTAGTGGTAGACACTCTACAAGCTTAAATCAATAAAAACTGATTTGGATGCTGATAATGTAAAGTAACTTTAATTAGGAAAATTAAAGATCGAAGAACAAACAAATATTGAACTTCCTTTAAAAAATACAATTTACGGAATCTTATTAATTTAATTTTAATAAAAAATAATGAATAGAGAATTTGACGATGAATAGAGAATGAGTAATGAAGCCCTCTACTACCTCTTGTATACTATATAATACTGCCCTCTTGTGTTCTGCATGTTTTGGATGATACTATAAGAATATTCACCATAAATTAATTACTAAAAAATAAAATGAAAATAATTAATAGCATATATATAATAGAATTGTCCACAGGTGGCATTTTTTAAATGAAATCTGCAAAAACTTTAAGCATAAATTTTGGATATTAGTTACAAAAGACCCAGTCTATAATTATCCGTTCCGATTAAATCCGTTCTGAAGTTTAAAAATGAAAGAAAATTGCCGTACAGGAAACTGCGTTTGATTTCAGAACTTAAGAAATATTAAGTTTTGATTCTCTAATTATTAAGTTTTCAAGAAAATTCTATCGCTCAATCAAAAGTTATTAAAAGTGTTCCATGTTTTTATATTACAAACTTTACATTAGTGAAACTCCAATGTGATGCAGAAAATCAATATGAAATTTAAATAATATGTCTTCCTTTGAATTGTTTCCAATTTATTCCATTTTATTAGCCTAAGGAAGTGATTCTATAAACTAATTTTTTTATTTAATTTTATTTATATATTTCAAAGAGGAAAAATATAAATTGCTCCGAAACGAAACGTACTTCATTAGCATCGTATTCTTCATGTTTTTTTGGACAGAAATAAGTAATGCTATCGTTAAAAAAATAAATACCATCATTGGATATCTTTGCACTACTCTTATGGGAATGACTCCCGTTGATAAATGATCCTAAGGGTGCTTTAGAACATTTCTATTCGATAGAATCTACATGTATGAGAACACATAGCAGACATCAATTCATTAAATATCCATTAAGTTTAATGAATCTTTATGTTTGCGACCTTCTTAATACTTAAAAGAATGTTTCGAATGTATTTCAAATTAGAAAATAGATGCAGGGCAACTTTAATAAACGCAGAAATCGAATAAATTTATCCGAAATTTCCTGAGGTGAGCGAAAATACATGAATTGAACGGCAGCGTTTCTAATTCTTGAAAGCTAGTATTTTTCTTCTTTTTTTTTTAATAAAATTGAATAAATTTATTTGCATTTCATGTTTATTTTTGTTATAAAAAATGTCACTGCTGCCGTCACTGCTGTTTTAGAAAATTTTCGCCAAGCGTAATTTTCACTGTCATAACTCAAAAACTATTAGATAAAATAATGTAAAAATTTCTTGCATGTCTAGAGAAATTTTTAGAAAAACTTATTCTGACGCCATATTTGTTATTTCGTCCTGTTATTATTTTTCAGTTATTTTACCCCAAAGTTGAAGATTTCTTTTTTTTTTCCGCAACGTTATTCGATTTTGCGAAAATTGTTAGCAAGGGTGAATTATGATTTTTTTTTGCAGCCACATATTTTGTCAGCACCCATCGCACTCTATTTAAATTTTGAAAAATGTTTAGATAAATTTCGTGGTTTATAATGAATTATATATTTCGTCGCAGTTAGAAATCTGTTCACTTGTTTGAGAACGTGTATTTCGTGAGAAGCATCAAGCTTAATTCTACCCAGTAAAAAATTACTGTTTAAAGTACCGGAACTTTAAGTGCATCATCCATAAAATTCATTTGTCCATAAAATCCATTTTCACCGTAATATACTTTAATTTTTTCAGTGACGGAAAATTTTAAAGAAGAAAAAAATGAGAATATAAAAATGACTACCGAAGCTGAAAGGAAAGGAAAGGAAAGGAAAAGGGAAAAGAAAAAGAAAAAAGAAACTCCTGGATTTTTTACAAAACCTTTGGGGTACAGAGAGAGCAATTTTTAGACATTTGTCGTGCTCTCTCGATAGAAAAGGTTTCCTGTTTTTATGAATTCCGGAGCTGGAACCCCCTGATGGCGTCAGCTTCGGTAGTCATTTTTATATTCTCATTGTTTTCTTTAAAAATTTTTTATTGGTTTCCAGGGGTATGTTTAGAAGAAATTTGGGTCCATTAACGGACCCTTCACAAAATATATTCATAAAAACGGACACTTCACAAAATATTTTAACTTAAAAACGGACCCTTCACAAAATAATTTATCTTTTAATCGGACCCTTCACAAATTTGTTTATCTTCATTATTGTTTTGTTAATCGAATAAATCCTGCCCAGGAAGGGGGGAGGGTGAGGAAGAAAGACAGATGTAAACGAACTAAATTTGTCTTCGTCAGACGCTTCTTCCTTTATTCGTCCGAAATGAATATTCTGTGTTAAGCAATATAGGCTAAATACCAAATATTTGTATGTTGCATCGCTAATTTAGTAGCAACAATTGCTGTTTATTTTTTAAAATTTAATTTTTTAACTATAATTTTACAGTGTTGAGAATAATCTTGTATGTCTTTACAATTTAAAAACTCCTTGAAAAAGTTTTTTTGCAATAACGGACCCTGTTTGCACAAATTTACAATAGCGGACCCTGGTTGAAAGAATGTGGCTTAACGTCTATTTTATATTCACAAATTACGAGTCATTTTTTCACAATTTTTCAAAAACGGACCTTTCACAAAATGTCTGGACAGACACTTGGTTTCACTTATCTTGTTTAATTTCTGCTGCATTTCGCAACTTTCCTTTGGAATTGTAGTATTTAACTGCTTTATACATGAGTTTTGCTTTCTCTTTTTATTAATTGTTTCAGTAATACTTATTTAATTAGAGTGGTTGCGATTTTAAATTACTGTGTATCAAATTTTGTTTTGTACCGTAACAGGTTCCAGAAAAAAAAAATAGTTTAAAATAGGAAGTACCGATTCTCTCAGTGCCGTTACTTTTTACTGTAATTTGATCTGGAATTTTTAACAGCATAGCAGAACTAATTTGCCAACAAAAATTAGTAAAATGTAAATATCTAAACACGAATAATAGATTTAAATGAATCGTAGTTATTATAAAAAAATTCCACCAAAATCAAACTTTACTTAAATTCTCTATTCTTGAACTATTGTCTTTCAAACATTTGTTGCTCTTGCATTTTGGCGAAAAATATTTTCCAATCTTTTTCTAGAATAAAGGATAAACACTATAGAAAGTGATGTCATTCGTTTTGACAAGAGTATTGATTGGACGTTACTCAAAATCTAGATCAGCGTAGCGAATCAAAATACATCCATTTTCTATCCTCTTCCATGACATTCTTCAGGATATTCCTTTCCGACATTCTCTCACAAATGACAGTTTACCATCTCAAATCGTTTTATCCGTCCCCGAGAAATTCTTTTTGTTCCATTTTATTATAAACCCTTCTTCTCTGTGACACATGAGACAGGTTTTGGGCTTAAATACTAAATCCTGTTAGGGTTACAAACTGTTACATTTTATACCTAAAATCTTTTCTTTTCATTTTGTGCTCAATTTTTTTTACAAGAGTTATTTAAAACCTAAAAGGTCAAATCAAGATAGTCTCTTTCCAAATTATTAGACGCACTATAAGATTCTTGGTGAAATCTTAATATCTTAATGATCATTTGATACTAAGCAGCTTTATTGTTTTTATGCGACTGAAGCTGGTTTGCACTTGTTTACGTTCGTGTATCAATTGGTTAAATAGGCTATATATAATGTAAATTCAACGATTGAATAAATTAGACGATATCTATACATAATAATAAACGCGGCTGTGTGTGTGTTTGTGTCTGTAATCACAATATATCGCCCCAGAAGCCTCGCCCGGGCACGAAACTCGGCCCATAATTGTGTTTTGACATAATGAAGAAGTATTTTTTTTCTTTTTCAAAAATTTTGATTAGTTATTTAGTTATCAGTCATTTTGTAAGTCTATGCTTTTCGTCTGCTTTTTCGTCTTCAAAGAGCCATATTCAAAAAACTATTAAAAAATGCATATACTTTTCCCCACTCTTATAAATGTATGCTAATGCGAACCTCACAATTGAAATATTAATTTTCGACAACTTAAACCAATAATATACGAAGGAATTAATAATTTAATTGTAAAGTTCGCATTAGTTTACATTTATTAAAGTGGAGAAAAGTTTAACTTTTGTATTAAAAATGTGGCAACATATTCGATACGTAAATAGAACGCTTCGCTTTGATATATTTGTCGCTGTTCATAATTGTTATAATAAGTTTTTCTTCTTCTTTCCACGCTCTTTTTTTTTTTTCTTAAGCGAAGACGATAATTTTTATAGCGATATTGTAGTACTTTGTACAACTAAAAATTCTTTTCACAACACTTTAAAAATATTTACTTTATTTTCTTTATATATACAGAGAACAGTCGGCAAAGAATTCGATTAGGTTGAAAAACATTTCGCTAAAAAGGAACGAATTCCAAAAGAAAAAATAAACAACTTAAAGAATAAAAATGCTGATGCCAGCCAATTTTTTGAAAGTTAACTTAGAAATAACAAACCAAACGATGTTAAATAACAAACCAAACGATGTTAACAAAATGACGTAGAAAGCGCAACTAGATCAAAATTATACAAGCACAACTAGATCAAATTATAATACCTGAGTGCTTGACGTAACAGATATAGAAATAGAATTTGATACCATAAAAAATTATATAGAAATAGAAATTGATACCATAAAAAATTTATTCGTTTTCGTGTTCTTTTCATGTATTTAGCATTTTAGTTTTTTTTTTCTTAAGCGTTGTAGCTATATAATTTCAAACATCCTCAAGAGCTATAACACATCTGCAGCAGAACTGGATATGAAGACAAAATTGCTGGACAGGAACACTTTAATTGTCCACTGATCTTCAGATTTCCTGCTATGTTTTAAAAAACTTTATTTGTGAAAACCTTCAGCGTGGCGGACAGCTGGCCGCCTTAGGCGGCTAGTATTATATAAATATAGAATATTTATTATATCAGGTATTCTTATATTGTAATAATTAGATCAAATTATTCGACGCACTGTAGTGTTTTAATAATGACATGTTTTGCACGAAATTATATCCAATCCTTTTATACTTAAACATACATGTAATGGGTTTTTATTCAGGAGATTTTTTTATATACTTCCTATTTGTATCTATTTATTTTTAACTTATTGCATTACAATGTTAACCAATTGAGACACGAACGTTAACAAGTGCAAACTGGTTTCAGCCGCGTAATAACACCTGATAATTAAGATTTTGCTTTGAATCTTATAGTGCGTCTAATAATTTGGCCAGGGAATGTACACGAATGGTGTAAGCGTAGTACAGTTCTATGATCATAATTTAAATTATTTTTACTTCAAAAATTCAGTATTTAGACAGTATATTTAACTTGCTGTCGGTTACTATAAGACAGATTTCGAATATTAAGTAAACACTTAACAGAGGAAAGGATTGGGAATTACTTATTTTTGCTTTGGAGTTTAAAAATTCCTCAAACATGCTTACGTAATGTTTGAAATCCCCTAAGTGTGCAATTGCGTTTCATAAGCCCACGAGCTTATGTTAAAAAACAATATATCAGTATGATTTAATAATTTATATGTTTCTGAAAACAGGTAGTCAGAGACAAATTTAACATTTGAAAAATCAATGTCTCTTTATTACTAAGTTATGCAATGAACGTAAATCTAGACCTGGCAACGACATGGAAGAATGAGCTAGAGAAGGCCAAAACCCACCCGGGGCTGTCATACTTATGATGACGAGAATTGAACATAAACGAAATATAATATGATTTAAGGTAAATGTATTTCGAGAAGTGGGTGGTAAATGAAAGGCACCAATTACTGAAAAATAATGAATTTTAAAAAGTACGCATGTTGTAAAAATTATGGAACATCGATCATCAAATTTCGGTCCGAGAAAGAGTTGTTAACGAACGAGGATTTTTGCTTTATTAAAATCAGTGAAATTTCCCGTCTTATTACTAATAAGAAGTTGTGAGGTCACAATGATTAAGTATTATTCCTTTTATTGTAGCTAATAAGTAAACTTTAATTACCGTCATGTGGGGCTACTTTGTGCAGGATTTCGCAGTTTTTGAACTTTGACTTGTAAAAAAACTATGTTAATTCAAATTTTAGTGAAATTTATTGATATTATATTCATAACTGAACTCAGACACGTGAATTTGATCAATATTGGCATTATTTGTATGTAATATTTACGAATAATAAGTCAAAACATACCTTGCACAAAGTAGCCCCCAAGTGGGGCTACTTTGTGCAGCGATAGGAATTCAGTTTAAGAATGTTTTTAGTAAAATATTGATATCAAATTGTTAAAAAAGTTAATTGTTGACATTTTTAATAACAAAAACATCGAGATATGTAAAGATATTAGTTTGAAAATAATTTTCAGCGTTAAAAAACCATTTTTTATAAAGAATTTTTTCTTAAAAAGAATGTTTATTTCAAAACATTTGAGTTTAGACAAAAGGAAACCATATACATTTTTGAACATTGAAATGGATGAAATTTCAAAAATTATAATTATTTCATAGTCATTAACATTTATAATATTGATAAATTTGAACATAACATGCTTTAATGAAGATGACAGAACTTGATCTTCAGTTTCTGTCAAAATCACCTAATGTCCTATAAAATATATTTCTATGTGTTAAATCGTTTGATTAATTTATTAGAAAATCTTTGTAGAAGAAAAATAATAGTTTACCAGCTAGTTTCACGTGTTTCTTGTGAATTTTATTAGATATAGTATTTCTGTAGATTTTGTACTTCTGAGAAGCTTTTGCAATCAGCATACCACCAGCAACTGCTTGCAAACATTGTTGCAGCTTTTCTAAAGTGTAATCACGGTAGTTTCTCGTTCCAGGTATTTGTTTTATAACTTCTGACAATTATTCTGTCGAAAAAAAAACGAATGAAACTTTGCACAAAGTAGCCCCACAGTGCATTTTTTTTCATTTTTCGTTTATTTGTTATTTTTAATTTTTTTTTAACGCTCACATGATATAATTGTTTATTAATATACTATAAATAAAAAATTTTGCACTTATGACAATTGTTTTATCAACGTCTTTGCATTTCCCAGCTTAAGTTTACACGCACACTTTTCGACGTCCGACGTTCTCGGAAAGTTGTTGACATTGGATGAACAAAACACATTCAGAGATTGTTTTAAAATTCGAAAAAATGTTTGTGGTAATAGAGAAGACTTCTATCTTCAAATTCCACACATTTTTAACGTTAAAAAAAATAATAGTGAATTGCAGCACTTGAAAAGTGCCAAATTCGAATTTGCACAAAGTAGCCCTCGCTGCACAAAGTAGCCCCAGACGACGGTAATCATTTTCCACATTTGGCATCCATGTTCCTTATGTTAATCAAAATGTTCATAAAAATATACAGAGCGTTCGTTTAAAAACTTGCAACCTTGAATAGCTTTAAAATTTTAAGTAAAATTTTTAAAAATCACTGAAACACGTCAATTTTAATTAGTTAAATTCAATAACGTCAATTTTATTTTAGAGGAAGGCATTTAAAAAACCACTCTAATCAGCTGGGAAATTACGGCTTCCTCCAAAAAGTAGGGTAGCAATCCGCGAGACTAAATATTTTCTAATTGGTGACCCGTGAGAATCAAGAGACTGCTGACCTCTGTTATAGAATACATAGCATGACTTCATACATGCCACGGGTGACAATCTCACAGCTGAAACAACTAGTAACTTTTTCATTTTATAAATTTATAAACGTCGTTGAACAGCCGACAAGAATTTTGGGTTTAAAACTACTAATGTTCAACTTAATAGCTTTGTAATTTTGAACCCAATCCAGAAGACAAGTGAACTCTTGAATCAAGTATAGGGGGAACTTTGGCTCTGCGGAGGACTTTTTTGGCGGAACTAACCCGCATTTGCGTTACATGAAGAGGAAGACCATAAGAACCACTAAGGATATTTCAGGTCAGCACTGTGGTCGGTGCGAGACGGATGCAGAATTCGTATCGATCAGCCATTAGCTGAGATTCGAACCCGGCACACTTCATTAGAAGGTGAACGCGCTATCCCCTGAGCCATCGCGGCTCAAGCAGTAACTTTGTAATGATTATGGATTAGGAATATAACGAATAGTAGTTTGGCCAAAAACCGAAAACCCGGCAAAAAATAGGCTGAATGTAAAATGTTTGGCGGCCGAGTAGCATTACAATTTTGTTTTAATAAATATCATTAATATTTTTTTTAAATATAAATAAGTTGAGTTATTATTCTAAATTAATCATAATTTAGCTATATTATTGGTATGGAATGAAGGGTAGAAAGTGCAATAGTAATCCATTCGAAATATTTAATATAAATAAAAAACTGACTACTACCTATATGAAAATGAAGTTGAAAAAGCTAAAAAAATATAAAATAATGCTAAAAATAATATTACGAAGAAAAAAAAACATCAAACTTAAAAAAAAAAAAATAGTCTATCAGAAACTATCTAAAAATTCCACACTATCATAAAAATGCCCATAAAAACAAAAGATTATACACAATAGCGAAACAAATAAAAATCGATCTTAATTCTCGAAAAAAAATTTTTTGAAGCTGAACATCCAAGTTTTTTAATTACTGTATTTTCAGGAAAAAATTTGAAGAATAAAGTCTAAGAAAAACCCTTTTAATAATAAAAATTTCTATAAACACATAAGTTTTTTAAAAAACTAGAGGGAAACCAAATCAAAATAATTTCAAATTTTTAAACGAGAAGTTTAACTCTGAAAACTTTAACTTTTTTACATTGCTGTGTTTTTAGAAAACAGTGACAATAAAAGAATATCATTCCTTAGAAAAGTTTTTTAATAAATGATTTGTCATAATGAAAATTCTTCTAGAAAGAAAAGTTAATAAAAAAACTTCTAGAGAGAAACAGAATATTTTTTCCTTATTTCTTAAAATACGACTCTAATGTTGAAAATCGCTTCTTTCTTTGATCTCGGTTATCTACGCTATGATAAAAACACAAAAGTAGCAAAAGAGAAAAAAAAAGTTTTCAATTCTTAAAACAAAATGTTTGAAAAAACGGCCATACTGACTTGCTTGAATATGATTTAAAAAAATCAGCAGTACAAAAAAGGTGGCTCAGTATAAAGTATTCTAGTTTCAGTTCTTTAAATTTCGATTTTTCATTTGGCTTCCAGAACATAAATTTGCAAACACATGAATTTTGGAACTTAACAAATATGTGTCAAAACTATTTCTGATAATGTATAGTAAAAAAGATGCTATTTTAGATTATTCTTTATTTTATCTATTCAAGTAAAGAATATGTAAAAAAAAAAAAAAATGCAACTGAGGAGAGTATTCATGCTCCTCCAGCCAACTCAATTCAAAACTTGTTTAAATCTATACCCACACTCTTATTGGAAGCAGTTTAACCTCGTAACTGTAACCACTGACAGTGCCTAAATAACTGGGGATAGGAGTTCTTTTGTTAGACAGACAGTATTTCTTTACAAGCTGTGATCGGTTTGGGACAGTCACACTTCAGGTGTCCGTTATTTATTTATTATTTTGCAAAATTACATTATAGAATCACAGGAATTCTATAAATATTTCTCATAGAAAAAAACGAAAAAAAAAAATTCAAAGAGGTTTTCTTTTTTAGCTAAATAATTGTAAAACTGCATATATTTTTGATATTTTTAATGTGTTTTAAATTTAACTGCATTTAAATCGATGACGATTAATTAAAAGTTTTTTTTTCTGAAAAAGTGAGCAGGAGTTTTAAAGGGATTTTAATTTTTGAAGTGGTTCATGTACCCACCCTCTTCCCTATCATCTATACTTATGGACTGGGGGAGTATTTTGAATGGGCATTTATTATTTTCATCTTCACGAACTAAATTCCCTCCACAAAATATTGCTCTTAAGATTAATCTTCTCAGCAATATCTTTTGAAAGATAGAATGCTCCATGTTTCCGTCCAACTTTAAAGAGAGATATGAGGCACGGATGATAATTTCGTCGAATCTCACAGAAAAATATCAAAATAATGACAAATGTTTCCAAAAGATTAGTTAGTTCTCCGAAACTTTTATAATTGTTCTAACAAGATTCAACTTATTCACTACTTAACGTCGCATCTAAGAACAGGGTTTTGATAGATTCTCATAAATTCCCATTTTAACAGAGAATCGTTTTATATTTTAACTGATTCTTGCAAATGAGAGTAGTGGAGCTGTGGTGGCTCGGGTGATAGAGTGCTCGCCTCCCAGTGAGATGAACCAGGTTTGAATCCCAGTGATGGCTAGAATCTGAATTCCGCACCCGGCTTACACCGACCACAGTGCTGACGCAAAAATATCCTCAATGGTAGACCGATCATGGGTTAGAGTCCCCTTGCCGTCATACTTACCATGAAAGGTTTTCGTGGTTTTCCTTTTCATGTAACGCAAATGCGGGTTAGTTCCATCAAAAAGTCCTCCACGAAAGCAAATTTTCTCCCAATACTTGATCCAAGATTTCCCTGGTCTTCTGGATTGGGTTCCAAATTACAAGGCTACGGAGTTGAACATTAGTAGCTATGAACCCAAATTTTGGGTTGGCTGTTCAACGACGGTTATAAAATGAAACCAAATAAGGGTATTGAAGTCGTCGGGAGGGAGTCTATGAAAATAAGAAAAATTTGCCTCACTCTAACTCTGGCTAAAAGAGAGGTCTTATAAATTAATTTACGACTGCGATGTGAACAAAAATATTTCTCAAATGAATATTATGAGCATTATTTGTATTATATTATAACTCAACTTTAATTTATCACACTTGTATGTTTTTGAGCCTACATTCGGTTGAACGATCTTTAAAAAGTATATCTATCCCAAAACCAAGTTTATTTAGCTTATTTTTAAACTTAATTAGAAGTACATTTAAATGTACTGCATGTATAATTTGCAATGGGTTTTTAGTACCAGAATAATCTCTAAAGAATCTAAAATATGACGTTTATAAATGAACAAATGCGTATGTGAGATGCTGGGAAGATTTTGCAAATTACACTCCCGTACTTAAGATTTCAAGTAATTGCGCATGCGTCAGTTCTGGTTAAATACTCAACTGCACGTGAAAAAACATCAAACTTACGTCAGAGAAAATAAAAGATTTTGCAAAAATCTAAGTTAAAAACCCACTAGCGTAGTGGAATATCATCTTAACGTCGATCCCAAACTCAAAACAAAAATTTACAATGGATGTAGACTATGTCTTTAAAGTTGCCGGCATACGATTAAAGATGCTTTAATCTAAGTAAAACTGTGGTTTTGTGAGCAGAAAAATTTGATTATAGATTTTGATGAATTTAACGATAAGGAATGCAGCTTATTATTAATATTTCAAAAAAATATTATTGAACTTCTATTGATTTAATTTCTTTTTAAATAAATTGTATAGTCAGAATAAACATAACTTGTAATTTTAAAATAGCGAAAATATATCTAGTTTCTTATCAGGGGTCTGTTTAGAAGAAATTTAGGTCCGTTAACGGACCCTTCACAAAATATGTTAACTTATAATCGGACCCTTCACATATTTGTTTACCTTCATTATTGTTTTGTTAATCGAATAAACCCTTCTCTAGAAGGGGGAGAAAGACAGATGTAAACGAAATAAGTTTTGTCTTCGGCAGACGCTCCTTCCATTATTCGTCCGAAATGAATATTCTGCGTATAGGCTAAATACCAAAGATTTGTATGTTGCATAGCTAATTTAGTAGCTGCAATTGCTGTTTATTTCTTGAAATTTAATTTTTTAAATTATAATTTTACAGTGTTGAGCATAATCTTGTATGTCTTTACAATTTAAAAACTCCTTGAAAAAGTTTTTTTACAATAACGGACCCTATTTGCACAAATTCACAAACTCGGACCCTGGTTGCTAACCGGATCTAAAATAAACATGAGCATGCGCACTTGCTTCATTCTTACGTACGGGAACGTAAAGATAAAGTAAAAGTGCGAAATCTTCCTAATTATATCAAGCAATTTTTCTTGTAATGGTTAAGTATAATTTAAATATTTTTACCAAATATATTTTGTAAAGATTATTGCCTCATCTATTTTGTTATAATAAGAAATGTAATTTTAAGCAAAATACCTTTAATTATATAATTGTGCATCAATAAACTGATATTAATATTTACTTAGTAGTACTATTATAAGTTAGAGTCAAACATTTTTATTACTGACTTCAGCTTTTAAATGATTTTCCATTAACTGCAATTTTTATTGTGGTTTTGAAATCGATTGCTATAATCTTCTTTGAGAAATTTTATTTTTGAGATAAGTTATTGACAAAAAAGAAAATTTAATACTTTATTTTAGTGCTATATTTCTTTCTTTCATTTTCGTTCATTTATCAAGAAACAAGAAAAAAATTTGTTCTAATGAAAAATAATTTTTTTTTTACATAAAAAGGAACAAATTAATTAAAGTAAAAAAGTATACATGACGATATGATATAGATATGAAATAAAATCAGAAGTAGACATTTTTTCTAAGTTGAACTAAGATGCGAAAAAGAAAAATCGATTTTAATTGTAGTTAACTATTTGACACTTAAAATAAATTGTATGTATATTTACTCCCCTCTTTATTTTAAGAAAGTACCTGAAAATAATTAAAAAATTAAAGTTTGAATAATATTTTCAATAGTAATTAAAACTTTTATATCTTTTTATATTTCCCTTAGGAGGTAATGTTAAGTGTTTCAAAGGTTTTTTTTTTGAATCGGAATAATAGAAATGAAATCAACATTTAAACAATAATTAAAAAAATTTAATTTGTTAGAGAGTTTCTATCAAGTCACGTTTCCTCTTTTGATGTCAAATTTATTAATATGGCCAGTCGAATATTTATTCTAATAAGGTTATTAATGATGGATTTAACCTGCACAAATGAATTATACACATTATATATTGTTATTTAATCTGATAATCATGTTATAAACTGCATTGCCCAGCAGAGTAAAAGTCTGAAAAAATTTAAAAGTCAGAAGGGTACTTATTTGCATTTCAAAATTAATTTGTTGAAGTAGACGAAAGTTTTCTTCAAAAATTAAACTGAATTTAATCTGGCAAACTATTTAATGTTATTAATTTTTTTTTTTGACTCGCCTCCCGTTAATTTAGCTTAACTAAATATTTGTACTGAAGAATTTAAATATTTTTGAAAAATAAAATTAATATTTCAGAATTAATTTTAGAATAACAGTGACGGACATTTTGAATTATATATATTTATAGTAACACATCTAATATGATGGTACTATCATATTTAATGTATCAATTAACATACAGGGTTGATCTTGAGATATATTGTTAAGACAATTATAAAGTATTGCATTTTGAGACAATTTTTAGAAAAATAATTACTTAAAAAAAGTTTCACTTGCGCACGATTAAAATATCATAATACGATCTGTATAATTAGGTGGAGGGGACGTTCTTAAAGCAACTTAAGATCTTTAATGTTAAAATGATCGAAATTTCAACAGCTATTTTCATTTAACATCAAATTACTCTTAAATACTAATTAATTTTTAAAATGGTTTTATTTTATTTTATAACTGGCGTTGGCCGACCCAATTTTTTTGGTTTATGACTACTGATATTCAACTCCGTAGCCTTGTAATTTTGAACCCAATGCAGAAGACGAGGGAACTTTTGCATCAAGCATAGGGAGAAAGTTGCCTTCGTGGAGGACTTTTTGATGGAACTAACCCTCATTTGCGTAACATGGAGAGGAAGACCACGAGAATTTTCCACGGTTAGTCTGATGGCTAGGGGACTCAAACCTATGATGCACCTACCACTGAGCATATTTTACGTCAGTACTGTGGCCTGTGCATGCCGGATGCGGAATTCGTATCGACCAGCCATTGCTGGGATTCGAACACGATTCACCTCATTGGAAAGCGAGCGCTCTTTCCCCTGAGCCATAACGGCTCAAATATTGAAATTAATTTTGTCCTAAAATAGTTAGCAAGTTTTTAGAGTGTAAAAAGATGTCCCATTGCGATATTTCTTTACTACAAAGGAACGTAACGGCATGTTCATTAACTATTTCTTCCGTTGTCTTTTCCTAGATTTATCAAACTGTTCAAAAAACGTTTGGTCTTAAGTTCCACAGCCAGCCAGGAAGTTATTCTAAATTTCATAGTCTTTTTTTTTCCAATGAACTGAAATTATTTTTAGCGTACGTAATTGTTAAACGCAAGAGCTGTTTATTGAATATAATTCGTTTTCCCCACTCTAAAATTCGGCCGGGATAGCCTGGTCGGTAGGGACCCATGTCCAAAAGTTAGTAAGTTCGAACCTCGCCGACCGAAGACTCCCTGTATAGTAAATGGTGACTGATGCAGGTTAAATCTGTCGAGTCGCAAAGTCCTTCATGTTCCTATAACAAATCAATACCTGTGGGGGTACTGGATCGATCGATTCAGGTCAAAATTAGGATCTGTGGATGAAGGAATGGATATTTGAATGGGTCCGCCCTATAAGCGAATTTTTTCGACGAATTTTTTCCCGCACTTGAACAGATTCATGATGATTTCTCCCATTACATTTAGCGCATGCATATTTATCTCTACAAAATCGGCTAATATGAAATTTTTTTGACACATTTAAAACAACGGTTATTTTCTTTTAGTAAGGCAATTTTTTCTACTGGTTTTTTATAGCATTTAATAGAGTCATGAGATTTATTGCAGAAGATGCATGACTGTCTCGTAACTGCAGTAAATGCACTCGCTGTGGGTGTATTTCTGTTATTGTATTTTGTATTTACTGTTTTAGGATAACTTTGATTATAATTTATTTCATTACTTTCATTTATTCTACACGCAAAAGAAGTGCTTTCGGGATATTCAACTTCTTTTTTTAAGAACAGGAGGAATTTAGAAATATCGATATCCCCTTCATCTCTTTGTCTATTAAATTTCAAAATCAAATCGTGAGGTAAAATCTTTTGCAAAATAGGCATTAACAAATGTCCGAAGCAGGGTTGGGTTTTTGACGTCAAAAAGTGGTTTTTGACATGACAAGAGTATAATACTGGTTTAAACCGTCAAAAACCCGTCAAAAACTGAAGTTTGCCAAGAAAATATATAAACTTCAAAACTACCAACAGTTGCTATGCATTATATTGAAATTTAATTATACTATGGGTAATCAGCAGGTTTTAAATATTTTTTTTAATTAAAATTAAGGTAAAATAACAGATTTAAAATCTCAGAAATTTATATTCAAATGCATGTGCAGAAAAATTTTGCACAAAAATTGTTTAAATATTTATATTTTGAAAAAAAATTTTTTTTTTGATATTTAAGAAAATTAAAAGTTAATTACTATACATTTTTGACATATAAGGAACATATAACTAATATTTATAAGGAACTTACAAGTTATGTTGTATAAATACAAACTTGATACAAGTGTATAAATTTTTTTTTTCAATGATATACCGAATATGTTTACTATCCAGTATGTTAATTTGAATTTAAAAGTAGTTATATTTATGAATAATGATAAGTATAATTCATATTGTTTATTATATTTATAATTATTACACTTATCATTTTAAAACAATTTTTATTTCTTAATTTTTTTTTCACCACTAGTATTAAGAATACAAATAATGTATATCTTGAAAACAAAAAGTAATTATTCAATATCACTGCAGATTTTCAATAACACATGAAAATGAATACATAATATTACAAAAGATGTGAGTTTTCAAAAGTACAATATTTTGGTCACTATTCAAAATATAAGTGTTTCTTCAAAATTTTAAATTTATTTTTTCTAGAACATATTTAGAAACACTATCCTTTATAAAAAATATATAAATTTTATGTATTAATTAAATTTCACATATGAATATAGGTTTTTGACATTTTTGACAGTGAGGTTTTTGACGTGATGGTTTAAACTGTCAAAAACTGTCACATGTCAAAAACCTGCCAATCCTGGTCCGAAGGAGTTTGACGTAACTTTTATTGCTTCTAAATTTCTTATCGAAATTTCTAGTTCATAATAGATTTTACGCAATGCTTTTATATTTGAACTACTTTTAACTTCTTCTAAACTTATAATTATAAATGCATTTATGAATAAAATATTATCTCTTTTTCCGAAAGAATTTTTATACAATTGTCGTAATTAGCGCTGGATAATTCGAAACCGTAAACAACGTTAGCAGCTGGTTCAGTTAAATAGGATTTGAGGTACGAAAACTTCTCTTCCTTTGAAATATATTCAGTTTGTCTATTGAGCAGGAAAAACTATTCCAAAAGCTATTCCATTGTTTTGGATCACCTGAAAACTGTTCTATGACAAGTTTCAGTAATTTCATTAAGAATTGATTTTTTAAAATTTTCACTTAAAGATGTGTCTAAACTTCGATCATGTGATTCATTTAAGGTTGAATTTACTTTACATTTAGTTTCTAGATACCGCGATATTCTTTTTGAATATTTTAAACATTTCGTTTTATATTATTCAATGTTTGTCACTTCTTTTTCAACCTGTTCGAGGGTTAGAGAACTTTCGATTACGGAATCAAGTTCTTTTAATTCGCTAGATTTTTCAATTAAAATTTCATAATCGTCTCTAAGATCCTGCTCATCAATTTCGTCCGCTGATTTTAATTTCGCATCAATAAGTTTCCTTACAGTTGTTCTTTTAGCCTTCGCGATTTCGATTGCAGACATTGTTAATAACAGAAATCCACCCACTATATATATATATTAAATTACGAGTAATGAAAAAATAATAAAAGCCTACCTTTTATTTCTTGAAGTATTTGGGCATGATATGTTTATCCAACATGAATTTTGCCTTTTGCACCATGAAAAAGGTTAATTAAGTGCATATCGGTGTTTCAAATTAATTAACAAAACATTATTTTAAAAACAAAACAACTTTAATAGATTATGATATGAAGATACGAATATAGTCAGTATTTTAAGGGCTGACATTTCCCCTTCAACATTCATCTAATCCAGTGTTTCCCAAACTTATGACTTTTGTGTACCCTTTCTAAATTTTTCGTAACGCTGTGTACCACGAATAAAAAATTAATGTATTTTTTACTATAAAAAATTGCGCAAAAGTTATAAATCACAACTGGCTGTTGACACCACTAATTTTTAACTGTTAACTCTACAAAAAATACTCAATAGAAAAATACGTAATCGTAAATTTTCATGGCTAGGTCTGTCTTTAAATAAAATTTTGTGAAATTTTTGTTTGTTGCAATATATTTCATATAAGAACGCGTACCCCCGCTAAACTGTTCCCGTACCCCTGGGGATACACGTACCACACTTTGGGAAACACTGATCTAATCAAATCAAAATCATAATAACACACAAAGAAAATAATGTTATTGAATTAATAGGAGAGCGCCATCTCGTGGCATTCCGCGACGAGAAACAGCGTGCTAAATCCGAGCAATATATTTAAATCTATATATCGGTCATTTTGACTGCAAACGGACGTTCTTGGTAAATTCTCCTTTTATTCACTCATTTTATTATCTTATAAAATTTAACTTTAATGCTTCTGAAGGTATAAAAAAAATTAGGAAAAGTCGCGTAAGCTGTTATAATTGTTTCTTAATAGGATTTAAAGTTTCCTGAAGTAGATTTGCGGTCAAAATGACCGCTATGGTAGTTCTAGGGTTAATGCCATTTCAGGAACAACATTTAACAGTTACTGTTGTGTTAAAAGTCCATAAAGACATACGTCTCCTTCGTTTGCTTCAATTTCTTCTCTTTTTGCATCAATTTTCTCGTTTTAAATTTTCTTGGGAAACTCCTTTTCTACTTCCAGAATATCCTGCGGCTTTGGAAGTACGTCATCAGGGATTACGTTATCAGTGATATTACTTTGCAATTCTTTGTAAACTTAAAATATTTTAAGGAAATGGTGCTTTTTCTCAAAAATTTGAAAGTTGAATTGGTAACATGCACAAAATGCATCAATTGTTTCTTTGAAGGAGACTTTATTTATTTATTTTTACTTTCAATGCCCATCTGTGTTTACTTTTCGTTAATTCAGGCATTTATAGGGCACATTTGTTGGACACTTTTTCAGGGGCACTACATTAGGGCGGAAAACGCTGCTCCCACAGTAAGGACAGATAGTTCAGAGAGTGAAAGAACATCCATGTCTTGCCGGGGATTCGAACCCAGAACCTTTCTGAGGCAAAGCCAGTTCCTGACTCCTACACAATCCGTTCGGCAAGGAGACTTTATTAACACAAGGTTTTATAATGTATATAAAGGAGACTTTATAAACTTTATAAAGGTGACTTTATAAACACAAGGATTTAGTGCATATAGGGATAAAAAGGAGTTAGTGATTAAGAACAGAGTTAGAAAAAAGGGCTAATGTTCTTTAAGAACCTCAATATCATTTTCAGGGACAAGAAATATACAATAAAAATAAAAGATAAAAAATACTTGCCCTCTCTCCTAAAGATGTTAATTAATTATAACTATTGAGTTTCAAACAAAAAAAGCTCGTTGCAAACGTGTTTTTTCTATTTGTTATTTTGTAAAGCACTGAATTTATAAGTAGAATATAAGATAAATTTGGTTGAAACTTGTTTAAAATCACCCTAAAATATTTTCCAAAAAGCATTGTTCTCTAAAAAAGATTTTTAAAAGCAATCACCACGCAGAGAGAATTTTCCATCCTCTTTTAACTAAGTCATTGGGTGTGTTTCTTATTAGTTATTTTGTTGATTGCGAAGTTGCTGATTAAAGCTGTAATAAATTTAACTGAAACTGCCTCCCCATCAAAATGAGCTTTAAAAAATATCCCCCCCCTAATTTCAATAAATATTCCTTTAAATTGTCAAATATATCCTCCATTCAAATATAACTCCTGTCAAATATAAGTCCATTTTATTGTTAAATCCTATCTAAAAAAAATATTTAAATTATTAAAAAATATATCCTCCCCTCCAAAAAATGGTAATGCATTGATTGGTAAATAATAGTTTAATACTTTTATGCATTTATTAATGTTTATACAATATGATACAATGAAAACACAATTAGTATAATAAATATTCTTTTGATAGAATTGCACAAAGAATTTCGAAATAATTTATGCTTGTTAAAAAAACTTCAAAAGTTTGTTTCAAACTTGAATTTACTTTTTCTTTGTTCTTGATACTAGATACTTTGAGACTTTTGTAATTCGTTAGGAACGAAAAAAAAAAGGGTTTTTCTTTCAAAACGAAAAAAAAGATTTTAGGTCTTTTTTGAAAATAGTAAAGAAACTCTACACCGAAGAGCCATTACATTATGACCACCCTGCTAATAACATGTAGGACCACCTTTAGCCCTCAAAACTGCTAGCACCCACCGTGGCATTGATTCCACAAGGTGCTGATAGGTAGTCTGAGGTATCTGGTACCAAGCGCTCACCAACTGGTCCTGCAATTCCCTCAGATTGCGAGGGGGTATCGTGGCAGCACGAATTTGGTTTTCCAAGTAGGACCACAAATGCTCTATTGGATTAAGGTCAGGTGAATTTGGCGGTCAAGACATGACTTGAAAGTCACTGGAATGTTCCTCGAACCAATCCGTGACGATTTGACCTTATGATATGGTGCATTATCGTGTTGGTAAACACCTTCCCCCGCAGGAAAAACTGTTGCCATGAATGGGTGAACCTGGTCTGCAAGTATGTTCAAGTAGCTTACAGACGTCAGGGATTGTTCTATGAGGATTATGGGTCCTAATGTTCCATATGAAAACATTGTTCCTGGGCGAGAAACCATGAAAACCTTTGCGAGCCCATTGTTATAGATGGAGGGTGGTCATAATTAAGACTGGGCGATATTAGAAATTATATATCGTGATGCATCGTCAGTTTTGCATCGCGATATAGCGATGTATCGCGATATAGTATTATTTTTAATTTCATTTACTTGTAAGGCACAGAAAGTCAGATTTCTATCAAAACTTCATACTCAGATTGATTTAAATCAATTTTTAAATTTGAAGATATATATGTTTTGTTTAAGAAAGATAATAAATAAATTGACTACAATGTACAAATCTTACTTGAAATATTTATTGAAATGTTTGTTTAGAAATTCATAATACGCGTAAAACAAAGAGTTAATACTTTTTTTAAAGCGTTTATTACAAATTAATATTTTCTTGTACTATTATGCATAAATAATTACATAAATATTAAATTCGATCGTAATGTTCAATTTCTAAATGCAACGTTAAAAATTATTTGAATGTTTAAAACAAAGTGCTAAATAAATTAAAAAAAAAAAAAAACGCTTTTAAAACACTATTTTTTATTATTATCATTTCAGTTATTATAGTTCTATTATAGTTCATTTACGTCACACTAGAGCTGCACAATGGGCTATTGGCGACGGTCTGGGAAACATCCCTGAGGATGATCCGGAGACATGCCATCACAATTTTGATCCTCTGCAGATGGGATGGCACCCCCGCTTCGGTAGCTCGACGACCTGCACGCGAAGTCGAGCACTTTACGGTAGAACAGCTTAACGAGGACCAATATCGCACACCCTCGGTCCCTACGCAGACAAGTGGTCACTCATCCGCACACTGACCGCAGCCAGTGATGCTTGACTTCGGTGATCTGCAGGGAAACGTGTCTTAACGATCAGCCGCTGCGGAACCTTATCATTTCAGATAAATAATTTAATTAAATTAAATAATAACCGAATTATGAACGAAAAACAAAGTAAGATTTAATTTCTTAAAAATAAAAAAATTGTGATATTCGTTAATATAATTAGCTAACTAACAGATAATATGAAAAGAATATTTTTAATAAGAAATTATTATACTCTCTAATAAAACAAAGTGCTAAATGATTTAAAAAAATGAATAAAATACGCAAATTTTCAAATTTTTTTGTATAAACTAAGTTGATTGATTTAGGTCCAAATCCAAATGACAAAAATAAATTTTGTTTTAACTTTATTTCTAAAAATAGAAACAACAAGATTTATAAATTTAAAATCAGTAATAAAAACTCATTAAATTATTAGAAGTTTCATCCATAAAGTTTTTAATAAATTAAAAGAAAGTAAAAATTCAAATCTTTATGGGCGCCTAAATTAGATTGCCGATAATTTTCACATTTAAAAATAAAAAGTTTTTTTTTAAAAAAAAAAAAACTTTTCTAATTAATAAAGAAACTCTTCTTTATATATTCTTTTCAATAATAGATTGCCTTCAGAACAATCACGAAGTTAGTCCCACTGTAAATAATCTACAAGAAAAGTCGCGACAAAGAAAAAAAAAGCTAAGAGGTGCGAAAAGGAACATGCGATATAACGATATGTGTTCTCAAAACTCTGATTCTGATTCTACAGCTCACCAATCAAGGCCATTTCAACGTAACGAAACGAGCATCGTCTTCCACAGCGCGAGTCGACATCGGAACGTAAGAGAAGACTCTTATATCGCTATATCGTTATCTTATATCCTTGCCTGTCTTATATCGCTATATCGTTTTGCGCTCGTTGTCTTTACTCGACGGCTTAAATCAGATTTCTGATGCATCGCCTTGAATGAAAGTCGCTGTATCGTCTTGCCGATATATGCGTTAAATCGATATGTCTCGATACATCGATTTATAGCCCAGTCCTAGTCATAATGTAATGGCTCTTCGGTGTATATGAAAATATCTTAACTCCCATATAAAAGAAATATGTTTGATGCAAAAGCAAAAGATTGACACAGAATTGATAACCATTTGATAGAAAACTATAACAGAAATGTCCCATACTCGAACTTTAAACTCTTTTTATTTTTTCAAGAGTATCAATGCGCTTTTAAAGTAGCAATTATTTTGCGTCAATAATTTGTATGTTTGAAAAATTTGTAAATCCAAAAGTATGCTTTTTGTAGAACATTTCTTTTTATTAGTTTGTCAGTTTTTAATATAATTCAAATAAATAAGATTCGTCAGCAGACATTTTCAGATATTATTTAATAATTAAAAACTTGTAAAGCCATTTTTGTCATATTTAAAATAGACCATTTTCCATTACTCAGAGGACAGGATAAGGAAGAATCTTAAGTTTAAATTTAAGTCTCAAAAGATTCGGGAGTATAGAAAGAAAGAGAAAACTAACTTTTTTAACTACTCAAGAGTACATTTCATAGTGAATGTGACTATTTTAGTCTCCAGTGTATTACATAGTCTCGAAATTAGAACGTTAAATTCGAATTTCAATTTGTCCTCATTAATTATGCATGTTTAACAGCAGGTGAAAGAGAGGTATTTTCACTTAGAAAAATTCACGCCTCGCCGCTTCTAAACTTGTCAGTTTGCTGTCATTTTATGAAATCCTCCCGAGGTACTTATATTCTATTAAATCCTGATGTGCTTTGTGGATATTATTATAAAGAGAATAGCTAGTGAAAAAGAATTTCTACTTACTGTGATAATAGATTCTTTATTTTATCATTAAGTGTTGTGTTAATTTTTTATGACGTCACTTGTCATTGAAAAATTTGAATATTCATATAGTTCTTTAGAAACTTAATCAAGTAATAAAATTTCGATTTTAAAATATTTCAGTTAAAAATGTTTAACCCTTTCTAAGGCCGTGGCAATTACATTTACCACCACTATAAATTTGGTGTGCCATTTGATATTATTTTCAGCTCTAATGAAGTAATATTGAATAAAATTGATTACAATATGCCTGTTTTTTTGGCAATTTTGAATGGGTTATAATATATAATTCCTTTTTCAGTTTGGAGTAATTATAAAGTTTATTTTACAAATGAAAAGAAATGAAAGTCATTTTCTTTTTTATAACACATGTTTTGCAGTAATAAACATTCTTACTTCAAATTTTTTTTTTTATTAAAATTCAAATTAATTTTATCAACTGATCTAAAGGAATTTTTTAATCTAAATTCAAAAAGTATTTGTATGACCTTACTAGAAATAAATGACCCATTAAATGGTTAAAAAGGCATGTATATCTTTTTCTGGTGCGGTTTTACTACTTTAATACTGTAACGAAATATTAACAGGTTTTCAATATTTTTTTTTAAAAACAATCAAATTTAAAACTTGATACAAAAATGGTATTTTTCATGTTTTATTTAACTGAGAATGTTTCTATTGTAAGTTGGTTTATTTATCTCAAAAATTATCTATACCATATTTCCCAAATTGTTTTAGTTCTTTAAAAAGATTAGAAATAAAAACTACTCATTATTTTTCAACTATTTCTTTTTAAATATAAATCAAAATCAAATTTTTTTTTCAATTCAGCGAAGCGTATAGTAAAAACAAACTTCTAAAACACACATTTTCTAATTCTGTGGTTATTTTAGATTTTGTGATAAATCATTTTGAACTTTAAATAAAGAGATGATTATGGTGTAAAATATATTCCAACTTATCATCATAACTGGAGATTGATTCCTTCAAAATGAAACTAATTCTAATCTTGCATAATAATTGTAAATAGTTTAGAAAATATATTGCAATCGACACAACTTTCTAAGCGATTCAGCTTTGACGATTCAGCAATTTTTAAACTTTAATGAGCAATTTTTCAGCAATTTCTCTTTGAAACTGAAAAGCCCAATTTTGAGCATTTTTCCAACATATTTTCTATATATTGTCTTAAAAAGGACTCACTATTCATTCAATAGAGAGAAATATAATCAGATTGATGAAAAAAATGCACATAAAGATTGCAAAATAAATATTTTTGTCATAATATCGCCAAATAGCAACCTTGTTCAGGATTGTTCACTTCTCCCAAAAAAAGCGGAATAGTGCAGTCGGATACCACGTGATGAAGGCGGAGCCAAGTGCCAACTCCTGGTGAACGAACTATACCAACAACACTGCTTTTATATTCGCGGGTATTTTCAAAGATTTTTTTTTTTTCGTTTTAAACCTTTTGGTCTGTATGAAAGATTGTGCAGGGGGTTGGAGTAACCGCCTTTCAAGTAGGTTTTCTAGGTTTTTACCTAAAGGTGACCTTATTTACTGGCATTCCTTTTATTCTTTATAAACTGGGCAATTCGATATTTTTTCATATATTAATTTTTTTTATTTAAAACGGCCACTGAACAGCAGACCCAATTTTGAGTTTACGACTACTAATGTTAAAATCCACAACCTTGTAATTTTGAACAAAATTCAAAAGACAAGGGAACTCCTGGATCAAGTATTGGAAAAAATTTATTGTTGTGGAGGAATTTTTAATGGAACTGATCCGCATTTGCTTTACATGGCGAAGAAAACCTCCCATGGTTAGCCTGGTGGAAAGAGTACTCTATCCCATGATCCGTCTACCACTAAGGATATTTTACTTCAGAACTGTGGTCGGTGCGAGGCGGGTGCGGAATTCGTATTGACCAGCTATCCCCAAGATTCGAGCTCGGGTTACCTCTTTGAGAGAAGATTCTGTGCTATTGACGAAATTTGTATCCTCAGACGAGGGAAGATAGTCATTTCCTAAATTTGTCGAATTGTTCGCCATTAGCGTTTCTCAGGAAATGGTTTCGTCAAAAACTGAAAAAAGTTCATCAAATTTGAGTGTCTATTTTTTAAAATGTGATTAATGCTATAAATGCTGTCAATTCAACCAGTTGACAATAAGTCTTACAATTGTATGGATATAAAATAGTTAAAACTTAATCCAATGTAGTTTCAGTTAAAAGTATTAACGTAAATAAAATGCACGGGGCATAATTAAATTTCCGAATCAATCGCTATAATTAATCATTTATGATAACAAATAAGTATTAGTTCAAACTAATTTTAAAAAGTAGGTCAATGCATGTTGATATTTGATTGTGAATAAGATTTAGTTTAATTTATACAAATATTAAAATTATACGCATGATAGATACTGTAATTGATCCTAATAAGTATTGAAACTGTTGCTGATGAATATTAAAATTAAACCCGATTCATAATAATCAGGGTCGTGAGAAGCAAAATTGTAATGAAAATATCCCCCATTTTTACCCTTACTAGATTATAACAAAACAAAAATTGTTTTAAATATTTCTTTCGTTGTATTTTCGTATTGAATTTTTCTAGAAAACATTGTGAGACCTTATAGACTTTTTTTAGTATAGAATTTTGAACGATTAATTGATTGAAAGAAAATTGATTGAAAGTTAAAGTAAATGTAATTATTAATAAATAAAGCACTTCTCAATGCAAATTTATCGAATTTTTAAACACTAAATAAGAGTTCCTTAGTTTGTTCTTTCAATTTTGAACCCTTAAAACAATTCACTGTATAATTGAAAATGTTAAACTTAACGTTCTTAAAAAGCTATGAAGGCTAAAAGAAAAGTCAACATGTTTCGAGTACTCAGAAGTAGACATTCATTCCAAAGTAACAAAACAGATCAGAAGACGAAAGCCCATAGTTGCGAACAAAAACAAAATAGAAAAAATAAGCGTAAAGCACACAAAAAAAAAAAAAAAAAAAACTCACGCTAGCCGAGAAGGGCCTATCAAGACAGACTGCATTTCCTAGTGCTTTAAGCTCAAGTAGTTCTAATTTTTATTTTTAATTCAACATTTAAACTGTAATGAATGTAATTAATGCAAGATAATATTATTTAAATGAGATTTCGAGCAATTATTAAGCTATTTTATGCAAATTTTGTTTTCATTCGATTCCCTTTAAAATTGTATATCTACAATAATATTACTTTTAGATAAGTATTATAGCATCTTTAAATATTGTGCTATTTTTAATTGGATATTATGTAGTCTTCAATTAAATATTGAATTATCTTCGCTTCAATACTGAATTTTTATTAGTTGAATATTACGTTATCTCTTATTAAATAGAATAGTAATTTTCTATACTTAAATATTCTGTTCTCTTTTAAGTATTATGTTATTCTAATTTAAATATCGTTCTTTCTTTAAATCTTATGTTTGCTCTTATTAAATATTGTGTTTCCTTTAGTTAAACATCATTTTATGTGTATTCTTTGATTAAAAATAATATTGATCTAACAATAATTAATATTTGAGTGTTATCACTCTTAAATATTAAGTTTAAATTAATGTGAGACACCCTTAGAAGCTAAGACTAAATGTATGACAGCTTTATTATATCTTACTTATTGTACTATGATATAATATTTATATTAAATGAAGGTTAGCTTTTAAGAGTATGAAATTCCGCGGAATTTCACTGTGTTGAAAAATTGATGAAACAAAATGTAGCAGTGAAGTTTTATGAGGTGTTTACGACATGTTTCACGAATTAAGAGGAAAGCTGTTTTCATGATGCTGCAGCTACTATTATCTTATTTGGAGCATAAATACTTTACAAATTATTTTTAAAAATATTAAATGTGTCTTGAAAAGCTTGTTACGAAAAATATATTTATCAAGAATATATTTTTTAAGCCATATTTTAATGTTAGACTTATTTTAATTATAACACTAATTCTAAAAACTTATACTATTTGTTTCGAGAAAATTACCAATTGAGATGTAGGTAGTTAAGCACTTTATTTACGTCGTACTAAAGCTACACAATGGGCTAATGCCAACTGTATGGGAAACATACCTGATCCGAAGACTTGTCATTACGATTTTTATCCTGTGTAGAGGGGATGGCTCCCCTGATGTGGTAGCCCGAAGACCTGACCGAAGACGAGCACTTTACGGTAGAACAGTTTAACGAGGACCGATACCGAGCACCCTCAGACCCCATGCAGGCTGATCAAAGTGGTAAACTTCCCCGTTAACTGACGGCAGCTAGTGATGCCTAACTTCGTTGTTCAATTGGAAACCGCCTCTTTCATGATCAGTGCATTGCGGGACCGGTATTACGATAAGAATTTAAAACTTAATTATTAGTGCGAGAATCATTAACTGTAAAACTTGTAATAAAAGTATCATGAATGCCTGTAGAAATGCAAGTAGAAATTTTGTGTGCTTAATGTGTTATTTTTTAAATTTTTTTTTAATAGTAAGATCTATCATAGATTTGCATTTTTTAAAGCGATGCTCTCACAATCAATGCTTAGTAGGATAACCCTCATTTTTTTAAGACAGCTCCACAACATCTTTTCATCGAGTGAACGAGTGTTTAGAGTTAATCTTTCGTAATTACATGGTGCCAAGAATTAATTATAGCTTCAATAAGTTGTCTTTTATTGGATGGACGTTTTTTTCGTACAAGAATTGTCAAGCGTCGCCACAAATTTTCAATTGGATTGAGATCAGGGCTGTTTCCTGGCCATGGTAATATATCTATGCCTTTATTTTGAAACCATGCTTTGCATACTTTCGCTGTGTGACATGGAGCTGAATCCTGCTGAAAAATAAATGGTGCGTTGTTGAAGAAGAGATCCCTGATGGAAGGTATCAATTTTGGTTTCAGGGCAGTTTCGATGTATTTTTTGGCATTCAGGATGCCATCAATCACTTCAGTTTGGTCCACACCATCTGCAGACATACATGCCCAATTCATGACATTTGTTGGGTTTTTTGTAGTTGCTTCAATGCAATCAGGTTGAAGTGCTTCACCTACTCTATGTCTCACGTATTTTCTACCATCACTACCAAAGAGCGATATTTTACTCTCATCACTCCAGATTACTTGCTTCCATTAATTTTCGGACCATTTAATGTGTTATTTTGCCCACTTAACTCGTTTTTCGCGTTGCTTTTAATTTAAATATGTTTTTTTCCTTGGAATTCTAGCTTGTAGTCCAAATCCTGATAACCTTCTTAATGTTTTTGAATTTACTGCAATACCCGTTGCATTCATTTCACATTTAATGGCATCTGATGAATTTTTTCTATCTTGAAGGCATAGCCGTTTAATTTTTCTATCGGCAGTAGCACTTTTTTGGTCTGATTTGGCTTCATTTTCCTCTGATTTCTTTTTTTCATAACAGAACTTAAACAAAACTTTCGTACAACAGAACAAGTCACTGAACCACCAACTTGTCTTGCAATTTCAGCATAAGAGAAGCCATTTTTCTTTTAATATGACAATTCCTCTTCTTTTTGTATCAGTCCAATTAGTTCTTGTTGATGACATTGTTTAAAATTAGTTTAATTAAAAAAGGGACTATAAAAAAATAAACAAAGAGCAATACTTTATTTAATTGTACTAGTATGAATCATTCAGCAAAATATTTCCACAACAATAACTCTTTTACCATCCAAATAAACTATAGTTACAGACACTTGATTGGTCCTAATAACAGTGTTTGCGATTGGCTAGTGCGCTTTTATTACAAAACACGTCCTTATTCAAAACGATTTGTGTTTGTTCTACTAAAATGAACTTAACTTTTTTTGTAATACAGATATTTTAATTCTGTTTTTGTTATTAAATTTTACATTAAATTACCTTTAATCTGATACATAAACGCTTGTATTTAAGTGAAAATTAATATATTCTTCAAGCACACAAAGTTGAAAAACATGAAACTTTCAAAAAATGTTCACACTTTTGGCCACCACTGTATATATATATATAAATAATACTATCGACAAGGAATATTTATGTGCATGGAAATACTAGTGAGAAAAATCGAAGAATTCAATACTAAGTTGCATAAAATATCATTTTACGTGTCCGCAAACGGATAACGTGGTTTTGTAAAGCCGGTAGTATCCAAAAAATGATTGTATTTACAACGAAACAAGAAAGGAGTTGTCGTAGAAGTAAACCAATTCTCAAACTTTAAAATTTATTTACTCTTTAATGCCTGAAAGAAAATGGAATTTTTCTCAACGCTCCTCGGTAAATAGAAACACTCGGCCACATTTCTTCTTTTAAGAACAGAACAGGAATTCGGAAACAGGTCGATACATTCTTGTTTGGACCATATTTCCCGAAAGACTTCATTATTTTGGCAAAAAGGATGAAATTGAAAGACGTGTTTAGACTCTGAGTGTGTCAGTCAAGGAATGAAAAGGTACAAAATTAAAGATACGCTCTGCTATTAAATAAGATTTTCAGAACGAGATTTTGTTGGTATGAAACTTTGAATAAATAAATAGAATACAGAATTCGGAATAGTTATTCAGAAACTTATTCAGAATATTTTTGAAAAAGAAATACTAATCCAAAAAGTGGAGAATATATATATATCTGGCACAATAAAGACAAAAAGAAAAAAGAGAAAATTTAAGAAAATTAATTAGTTTTATTTACTGAGCACCAGCTGCAAGCACATAGATAAAATAACTCATAAAATAAGTTAAAAATACAGAGAAAACATAGATAACAATTAAGATAAATGAAAAGAGAAGAAAAAAAGTAATTAAAATAAAATATTTATAAAAAATTCCTTATTTAAAAAAAATTAAAAACCCGCAAAACTAAGTAATGGATATTTATAATCTCTTCATCAGCTCGCACGATTATATCTGCAGAAAGGTGTGCTTTCTATTATTGTATAAATATAGCCAAAGCAAAATAATTTTAAGTGGTAGCAATACAATAGTGTGAGGAGCGCTAAAAAAATTGAAACAATAATAGAACACGTTAAGTATAATGTTTATATCGAGTAAAAAAAAAACGAAAATAAAATGTGAAGAAAATACAGAACAAGACACAAAACGAAACCTCTAAAGCGAGTAGTGAATTCAAATTTACAATTTTTTTTAAAAAAAGGTAACAAATATTTATCTTTTTAATAATTTGAATGACAGAGTTTCGAAAAATATCTCGGGTTAATAGTACTAAAACATGTTGGGATATTTTAAGAATAAAACTGCATCAGAAAATACAAATTTTATATTATCTAACCGATTGCGTTTAGCTTTTCAACATAGTTATCAATTTGCACAGGTTTAATAATACGTAGTTCAACTGTTTATGTTTGACTCTCTTCTTCAAATGAAACTATAAAAATATGCACTATATTCATCCTATGAAATCTTTAATTTATAAACGTATAATTCAATTTGCGCACATAACGCAACTTATTCTTTATTCTTGAATAAACTAATAAAATTTTTGTATCATCATAAACAACGAAAAGAAAACCAATTAAGTATACGTGACTGATCTTTGTTGATAAAATGCATGTCTTTCCAGAGGTAATTCCGAGGCATTATTAAAACTAAAGTATAGCTCTAAGTTATGTAATATAATGTATATTAGGTACATTATGATATAACTTTATTAAACCCGAATACGAGAAAAACAAAAATGAATGACAGTTTGATGATCTACACAGTTTGCTATAAACCTTTTTATTTTGTACCAGTCATCGTTTTATTTCATTTGTTCACTTTGCTTAAGTTTTTTATTGTCCGTGCTAGAAAAGAATTTTAATTCAGAAATTTGTTAAAATCAACATTTAAACTCTCACTTTTACGAATGTTCCCTCACTTGATATTTCAGCTTTTTTTTTGCTAACACTTAAAAGAAAAATGATTTTTTTTATTTCGCCGTGTGTGAGAAATATGGTAGAACAGACAGTCCATTGTGAGCAGTAGATATAGTAAAATGACGAATGGCATAACATATAAAATAATTTAAAAATGTAAAGGAAGTAAAAAATATTTGAAAACTATAGAAGACTTAAAAATATTAAATTTGTAATAATTATTTAAGCTTTTCATTGAATAAAATTATGCTCTACGACAAAAATATTTGCGATGCCAACACAAAAAAAAAAAAAATAAATAAATAAATAAATAAAAAATAAAAATAAAAACACAAACGCATTCATGTATTTATTTTATTTTATAACTGTCGTTGAACAGTTCACCGAATTTTCAGTTTATGGTTCAACTCCGTAACTTTTTAAATTTTCAACACAATCCAGAAGACAAGGAAACTCCTGGACCAAGTATTGTTAAGAAATTTGCCTTCATGGAGGACTTTTTCATGGAACTAACCCGCATTTGCGTCACACGGAGAAGAAAACCTCCTGCGGCTAGTCTGAGGAGGCTAAGGGGACTGTATATCAATCTACCACTGAGGAAATTTTTCGTCAGAACTTTGGTCTATGTGCGTTGGGTGCGGAATTTCGAACAAACCAACCACCCCCGAAATTCGAACGCACTTCATCTCATTGAAAGGCGAGCCAGAGTGGCGGCCACCCACCTGGAAAATCTGGAATTATCAGGGAATTTTTTTTATACTGGAAAATACCTGGAAATATCAGGGAAATTTGGATAAAAACCTGGAAAAATCAAGGAATTTTAAAGAAAAGCTGGAAATTTTTCTTTGATAATTTTTTTAATGTAATTATTTTAAATTATTTACTAGTTTTCTTAATTTAAATTATTTCATCCATTATACCCACTTTTTTTAAACGGAAACCAAACAGTTGAAATATCATCAACTCAGTGATACTTCGCTTGCATCAAAATTGGCTCCATTACAGCTTTGTTAAACTGGAATGCCACATAAAATTCTCCCATGGTTGCTAAATGAATGTAGAAACCTTTGACCACTGTGGGACTGTGCAATTTAGGAAAGATTTTGGTGGAGGTGGAAAAAGGGATTAGGATATTAGCTTCTGTTTTTAAATTCTGTCCTTGGGCTGAATCCGTTTATGGCTCAAGTTTGTTCCGATGCTTTGGTGGTAGTTTTTTTTCCTATTTTGACAAAATGTTTTTGTATTTTTAACTTTATAAAATTCTCTAAAATTTAGTTGGTTATAATTTAATAATAATAGATTTTATATTGCACTCTTTTTCTGAAAGCTTTTCTACTCCCATTCAAAGAAATCTGTGAATTATTTTTTCTCAGCAAACCAACCAATCACACATTTTTTTTACAATCGCTAACAGCAATGTTTGTCGACAAATCGTTACAATTGTTGCATTAATGCTAATTTTTTATATTTCATTTTAAACTTTTATAAGATATTTTAATTTTTAAAAAAGGTTCTTTTAAGAACCAACTATATATTAATATTTAATTTTACTCTTCTGTTGGTCAATATTTGATTTTTGATTCCAAATTTTGTACCAAAACATTAAAAAATAAATAAATCTTGCGAAATTGTCAAAATAAATAATTTTTTTCAAGATGATACATTGAAAAAATAACATTTTGAATAAAATATTTTATAATATAGACACTTTTCTTGCACACATCCTACACTTTATAAGAAAAAAGAAGCAAAAACCTGGAAATTTTAAGATTTTTATCTGGAAAACCTGGAAAACTCAGGGAAATTTGAAATCTGATTTGAGTGGCCACCCTGCGAGCTCTCTATCCCCTAAACCACAGCAACTTCATGTATTTATCTAAAATATTTGAAAATTTTCGTTTGAACTAACCCTTTCATTCGTAAACTGTAGCGTAGAATTACTCTATTCTAAGAATATTAATAATAAAAACAATACTCCAAAACTTTTAATTTAGAAATCAAACAAAATCAAAAACGTACCAATAACAGTACAGGTAATTTTAACCTTTAAATTAGGAAAGCAAAAATATTTATTCGCGATCGCAACGCTCGAGTACGCCGTCTAGCGGGAGCCTGTAAATATCGGACATTAATTTATCTCGTTTTCATTTACAGGGATGAGATTCTTCCGCGGATTCGCGGATTTCCGCTTTTTTTCAGATTTTTCCATTTTTCCGCTAATTTCCGCTGAAATTTTTCTTTTGTCCAAGTTAAAATGTTTTATGAGGAATTTAATTTTCCGCGCAGGGAAATTGTTGAAGTCCCTTTTCCTCCCTCTGAAGTTTCTCTAAAAATCATTTCCTTGGGATAAAACTGGTTGACCTTTATACAGGGATGAGATTTTTTTTGTCTCTCGAATTTCAGCCTTTTTATCAAAAACTCCGATTCTCTAAAAGTTTCGTTTTTTTAAATAAGTATCCCTTTTTTTTTAAATTCAGTCATTGAAGTAAAATAATTATATTTATTTACGATTTTCAAAGATAAACAGAAAATTCAATCTACGCCCTAGCTGCTAACCCTT